>NC_089683.1:2097080-2145060 GCF_031753505.1 Anomalospiza imberbis
AAAGAAGAAATAGGGGGGAAAGGAGGGAAAAGGGGGAAATGGGAAGAGGAGGGAAAAGGGAAAAAAGGAGGGAAAATGGGGAAAAGGAAAAAAGGGAGAGGGAAAAGGGAAAATGGGGGGAAGGGGGGGAGTGTGGAAAAGGGGGGGAATGAAAAAGGGAAAAAAGTGGGAAAGGAAAAAAGTGAGAAAGAGGAAAAGAAAAAAAAAGTGGGGAAAGAGGGGGAAAGGGAAAAAAGGGGGGAAAGGAAAAAAGGAGAGGAGAAGGTAAAAATGGGGGAAAGGGGGAAGGGGGAGAAAAGAGGGGGAAAGGGGGAAAGGAGGAAAAAAGGGGAGGAGAAAGGGGGAAAAGGGAAGGAAAGGAAAAAGAGTGGAAAGGGCGAAAAATGAGGGGAAAGGGGGAAAAGAAGAAAAAGGGGGGAAAGGGGGAAATGGGAAGAGGAGGGAAACGGGAAATGGGAGGGAAAATGGGGAAAAGGAAAAAAGGGAGAGGAAGGGGTGGGAAGGGGGGAAATGTGGAAAAGGGGGGAAATGAAAAAGGGGAAAAAAGTGGGAAAGGAAGAAAGGGGGGAACAGGAAAAAGAAAAAAAAAGTGGGGAAAGAGGGGAAAGGGAAAAAAAGGGGGAGGGAAAGGAAAAAGGGGAAAATGGGGGGAAAGGAGGGAAACTGGAAAAGGGGGGGAAAGGGTAAAAATGTGGGGAAGGGGAAAAAGGGGGGAAATGGGAAAAAGGGGAAAGGAGAAAAGGGGGGAAAATGGAAAAAAGGGGGGGAAGAGGAAAAAAGGAGAGGAGAAGGTAAAAAGTGAGGGAAAGGGGGAATAAAGGGGGGAAGGGGGAGAAAAGAGGGGAAAAGGGGAAAGGAGGAAAAAAGGGAGGAGAAAGGGGGAAAGGGGAAGGAAAGAAAAAAGGGGAAAGGACGAAAAATGAGGGGAAAGGGGGGAAAAGAAGAAATAGGGGGGAAAGGGGGAAATGGGAAAGAGGAGGGAAACGGGAAATGGGAGGGAAAAGGGGAAAAAGGAAAAAAAGGGAGAGGAAGGGGGAAATGGGGGGAAGGGGGGAAGTGGGAAAAGGGGGGGGGAATGAAAAAGGGGAAAAAAGTGGGAAAGGAAGAAAGGGGGGAAGAGGAAAAAGAAAAAAAGTGGGGAAAGAGGGGGAAAGGGAAAAAAGGGGAGAAAGGGGGAGGGAAAGGAAAAAAGGGGGGAAAGGAGGGAAAGGAGGAAGAAAATGGGGAGAAGGAGGAGAAAAGGAAGAAAAGGGGGAAAGGGAAAAAAGGGGGAAGAGGGGAAAAAGGGGAAAAGGGGGAAGAAATGGGGAGAAGGAGGAGAAAGGGGAAAAAGGGGAAGAGGGGGGAAAAAGAGGGGAGAAGGGGGGAAAGGGAAAAAAAGAGGGGAAAAGGGGAAAAAGAGGAAAGG
The DNA here is from genome assembly GCF_031753505.1 of Anomalospiza imberbis. NCBI lineage: Eukaryota > Metazoa > Chordata > Aves > Passeriformes > Viduidae > Anomalospiza > Anomalospiza imberbis. The sequence goes on from NC_089683.1 coordinate 2,098,489, forward strand.
AAAAAGTGGAAAGGGAAAAATGGGGGGAAAAAGGGAGGGAAAGGGAAAATAGGGAAAGGAAAATAGGGGGGAAAAGGGGAGGAAAATGGGAAAAGGAGAAAAAAGGAGGGAAAAGGGAGGAGAAGGGAAAAAGGTGGAAAGGGGAGCAGAAAATGGGGGAAAGAGGAGGAAAGGGGGAAAAAGGGGGGGAAATGGGGGGAAGGGAGAAAAGGGGGAATGAGGAAAAGGGGGGGAAAGGGGGAGGAAAAGGGAGAAAAAGGAAAAAACGGCGACAAAGAAGGGAAAAGGGGAAAAAAGGGGAAGGGGAGGGAGGGGAAAAAAGGACGAGAGAAGGGGGGAAAAGGGGGAATGGGGGAAAAATAAAGGGGAAGGAGGGGAAAGGGGAAAAAAAGGGGGAAGGGGAAGAGAAAAAAGGGAGAAAAAAAGGAGGAAAAAGGTAAAAAAGGGGGGGAAGCGGAAAAGGAGGAAAGACAGGAGAAGGGGGAAATGGGGAGAGGAAAAAAGGGGAAAGGGAAAAAAGGGGAGGGAAAGGGGGAAGTGGAGAAGGGAAAAAAGGGGGAAGGAAAAAAGGAGGAAAAGGGGGGAAAAAGGGAGAGAAAAGGAGAAATATGAGGGGAAAGGGGGAAAATAAGAAAGAGGGGGAAAAGGAGGGAAAAAGGGGGGGAATGGGAAAGGAGGAAAGGGGGAAAAAAAGGAGAGAAAAGGGAGGGGAAAAGGAAAAAAGGGGGAGGAAAAGGAAAAATGGTGGGAGAAGGGGGAAGGGGAAAAAAGAGGGGGGAAGTGGGAAAAAGGGGGAAAACGGGGGAGAAAAGAGGGGAAAAGGGGAAGGGGGAGAAGGGAGGGGAAAAGGAAAAAAAGGGGGAGGAAAAGGAAAAATGGTGGGAGAAGGGGGGAAGGGGAAAAAAGAGGGGGGAAGTGGGAAAAGGGGGAAAACGGGGGAGAAAAGAGGGGAAAAGGGGAAGGGGGAGAAGGGAGGGGAAAAGGAAAAAAAAGGGGGAGGAAAGGGGAAAATGGGGGAAAGGGGAGGAGGGGGAAGGGGGAAAAAAAGGGGTGGAAGGGGGAAAAGTGGGGAAAAGGGGGAGAAAGGTGGGGAAAAAGGGGAAACGGAAATGGGAAAATCTTTAGGGATGGAATTTGGGAAGGGATTTGGGACATGGATTTACGGGATGGATTTGGGACGGGATTTAGGGAAGGGATTTGGGAATGGATTTGGGACGGGATTTAGGGAAGGGATTTGGGAATGGATTTAGGGGATGGATTTAGGGAAGGGATTTAGGACATGGATTTGGGAAGGGATTTGGGACATGGATTTGGGAAGGGATTTGGGAATGGATTTAGGGTATGGATTTGGGAATGGATTTGAGAAGGGATTTAGGGAATGGATTTGGGACATGGAATTGGGAAGGGATTTAGGGAAGGGATTTGGGAATGGATTTAGGGAAGGGATTTAGGACATGGATTTGGGAAGGGATTTGGGACATGGATTTTGGAAGGGATTTGTGAATGGATTTGGGAAGGGATTTGGGAATGGATTTAGGGAATGGATTTGGGAATGGATTTGGGAAGGGATTTAGGGAATGGATTTGGGAATGGATTTGGGATTGGATTTAGGGAAGGGATTTGGGAATGGATTTGGGAATGGATTTGGGAAGGGATTTGGGATTGGATTTAGGGAAGGGATTTGGGAATGGATTTGGGACATGGATTTGGGAATGGATTTGGGACATGGATTTGGGAATGGATTTGGGAAGGGATTTGGGAATGGATTTGGGAAGGGATTTGGGATTGGATTTAGGGAAGGGATTTGGGAATGGATTTGGGAAGGGATCCAGGACAGGGACCTAGGACAGGGATTCAGGATGGATCCAGTATCCAGGACAGGGATCTGGTACAAGGATCTGGGATGAGGATCCAGGACAGGGATCTGGGACAGGGATCCGGGACAGGGATCTGGGATGGGGATCCAGGACTGGGATCTGGGATGGGGATCCGGGACAGGGATCTGGGACTGGGATCCAGGACAGGGATCTGTGATTGGGATCCGGGACAGGGATCTGGGACTGGGATCCGGGACAGATCAGAATCCGGGACAGGGATCTGGGACTGGGATCTGGGACGGATCAGAATCCGGGACTGGGATCCAGGACTGGGATCTGGGACAGGGATCTGGGACAGGGATCCAGGACGGATCAGGATCCGGGACAGGGATCCGGGACAGATCAGGAACCGGGACAGGGATCCGGGACGGATCAGGATCCGGGACAGGGATCCGGGACGGATCAGAATCCGGGACTGGGATGTGGGACAGGGATCCGGGACGGATCAGGATCCGGGACAGGGATCCGGGACGGATCAGGATCTGGGACTGGGATCTGGGACTGGGATCCGGGACGGATCAGGATCCGGGACTGGGATGTGGGACTGGGATCCGGGATGGATCAGGATCCAGGACTGGGATCCGGGACGGATCAGGATCCGGGACAGGGATCTGGGATGGATCAGGATCCAGGACTGGGATCCGGGACGGATCAGGATCTGGGACTGGGATCCGGGACGGATCAGGATCCGGGACTGGGATCCGGGACAGGGATCTGGGACAGGGATCCGGGACGGATCAGGATCCAGGACTGGGATCCGGGACGGATCAGGATCCAGGACTGGGATCCGGGACGGATCAGGATCCAGGACTGGGATGTGGGACGGATCAGGATCCCGGACCGGGGTCCAGGACCGGGAGCGGTGAATCCACTCCCATGAGCGCAGGGCCCCCGGGAGCTGTGGGATTCAGGGCGGCTGATGTGGGGGTGCCGGATCCCTTTTTGGGGTGCAGGATCCCCTTTTGGGGTGCAGGATCCCCTTTTGGGGTGCCAGATCCCTTTTTGGGGTGCAGGATCCCTTTTGGGGTGCCGGATCCCTTTTTGGGGTGTGAGATCCCTTTTTGGGGTGCAGGATCCCTTTTTGGGGTGCAGGATCCCCTTTTGGGGTGCCAGATCCCTTTTTGGGGTGCAGGATCCCTTTTGGGGTGCAGGATCCCTTTTGGGGTGTGAGATCCCCTTTTGGGGTACAGGATCCCTTTTTGGGGTGCAGGATCCCCTTTTGGGGGTGCAGGATCACCTTTTGGGGTGCAGGATCCCTTTTTGGGGTGTGAGATCCCCTTTTGGGGTGTCAGATCCCTTTTTGGGGTGCAGGATCACCTTTTGGGGTGCAGGATCACCTTTTCGGTGTGTCGGATCCCCTTTTGGGGTACAGGATCCCTTTTGGGGTGCAGGATCCCTTTTTGGGGTGCAGGATCACCTTTTGGGGTGCAGGATCCCTTTTTGGGGTGTGAGATCCCCTTTTGGGGTGTCAGATCCCTTTTTGGGGTGCAGGATCACCTTTTGGGGTGCAGGATCACCTTTTCGGTGTGTCGGATCCCCTTTTGGGGTACAGGATCCCTTTTGGGGTGCAGGATCCCTTTTTGGGGTGCAGGATCTGATTCGGGGTGAAGGATCCCCTTTTTGGGGTGCAGGATCCCCTTTTGGGGTGCCAGATCCCTTTTTGGGGTGCAGGATCTCTTTTTGGGGTGCAGGATCTGATTCGGTGTGTCAGATCCCTTTTTGGGGTGCAGGATCCCTTTTTGGGGTGCAGGATCTGATTCGGTGTGTCAGATCCCTTTTTGGGGTGCAGGATCACCTTTTCGGGGCGCCTTTTTGGGGTGCAGATTTTGGGGGTGCCGTGCCCTCTTTGGGGTGCAGATTTTGGGGGTGCCGTGCCCTTTTTGGGGTGCAGATTTTGGGGGTGCTGGGTCCCTTTTTGGGGTCCAGGTTTGGAGGTGCCGTGCCCTTTTTGGGGTGCAGATTTGGGGGTGCCGTGCCCTCTTTGGGGTGCAGGTTTGGGGGTGCCGTGCCCTCTTTGGGGTGCAGATTTTGGGGGTGCCGTGCCCTTTTTGGGGTGCAGATTTGGGGGTGCCGTGCCCTCTTTGGGGTGCAGATTTGGGGGTGCCGTGCCCTTTTTGGGGTGCAGATTTTGGGGGTGCCGGGTCCCTCTTTGGGGTGCAGGATCTGATTTTGGGGTGCAGATTTGTGGGTTTCGATTCCCCTTTTTTGGGGTGCACAATTGGGGGTGCCGGATCCCCCCCTTTTGGGGGTGCCAGTTTCAGGGCTGCGGGCTCCCCATTTTTGGGTGTAGGATCCCGTCTCAGGGTCCCTTTTTGGGGTGCCGGGTCCCCCTTTTTGGGGTGCCGATTTTGGGGGTTCCAGATCCCTTTTTGGGGTGCAGACTTGAGGGTGACAATTCCCCATTTTTGGGGTGCAGGGTCCCCTTTTTGGGGTGCCGATTTCGAGGGAAGGAGTTCCCCGTTTTTGGGGTTCTGGATCCCCTTTTTGGGGCGCCGATTTTGGGGTGCAGGATTTCATTTTTGGGGTGCAGGATCCCTTTTGGGGTGCAGACTTGAGGGTGACAATTCCCCCTTTTTGGGGTGCAGGGTTCCCCTTTTGGGGTGCCGATTTTGGGGGTTCCAGATCCCTTTTTGGGGTGCAGCCTTGAGAGTGAAAATTCCCCATTTCTGGCGTGCAGGATTCCTTTTTTGGGGTGCCGGATCCTCTTTTTTTGGGGTGCAGGATCCCCTTTCGGGGGTGGGAATTCGCTGAGCAGGAATTCCCACCGGGAATTTGGGAATTCGGGAGGAAGTCCCGGAGTTTATTTGGGATTTCCAGGCCAAATTCCAGGTGCTGGGGGGGTCGCGGGGCCGTGGGGATTCCCAAATATCCCAAAAGAATCCCGGGAATGCAGAGCGGGCTCGGCCCGAAGGGAATTTTGGGATTCAAGATTCCAAAGTTTGGGAAAAGGGGTTTCGATGGGAGGAGGAGCTGGAATTTTGGGGTTTCCTCAAAGGGGGCGTGGATTTGGGGGATTCCAGTGGGAATGGGGTGGGAATCCCATCCCAATGCTATCCCCATCCCAATCCCATCCCAAATCCCTTCCCAATCCCATCCCAAATCCCTTCCCAATCCCAAATCCCTTCCCAATCCTATCCCCATCCCAATCCCATCCCAAATCCCATCCAAATCGCAAATCCCTTCCCAATTGCAAATCCCTTCCCAATCCCAAATCCCTTCCCAATCCCATTCCATCCTAAATCCCTTCCCAATTCCATTCCATCCCAAATCCCTTCCCAATCCCAAATCCCTTCCCAATCCCAAATCCCTTCCCAATCCCATCCCAATCGCAAATCCCTTCCCAATCCCATCCCAATCGCAAATCCCTTCCCAATCCCATCCCAATCCCAAATCCCTTCCCAATCCCAAATCCCTTCCCAATCCCAATCCAATCCCACTGTATGATCCCATTCCCTGGGATGATCCCATTCCCGTTGGGATGATCCCATTCCCAATGGACGATCCTATTCCTGTTGGGATGATCCCATTCTCAATGGGATGACCCCATTCCCATTGGGATGATCCCATTCCCTGTAGGATAATCCCATTCTCCATGGGATGACCCCATTCCCATTGGCATGATCCCATTCCCTGTAGGATGATCCCATTCCCGTTGGGATGATCCCATTCCCGTTGGGATGATCCCATTCCCGTTGGGATGATCCCGATCCCTGTGGGATGACCCCGTTCCTGTTGGGATGATCCTGTTCCCTGTGGCATGATCCCATTCCCTGTGGGGTGACCCGTTCCCGTTGGGATGATCCCATTCTCCATGGGATGACCCCGTTCCTGTTGGGATGATCCTGTTCCCATTGGATGACCCCATTCCCATCAGGATGAACCCGTTCCCTGTAGGACGACCCCGATCCCATTGGGATGACCCCATTCCCTGTAGCACGACCCCATTCCCATCGGGATGACCCCGTTCCCATCGGGACAACCCCGATCCCATCAGGATGACACCATTCCCATCGGGATGACCCCATTCCTTGTAGGACAACCCCGTTCCCATTGGGACGACCCCATTCCCTGTAGGACGACCCCATTCCCTGTAGGATGAGCCCGTTCCCTGTAGGATGACCCCGTTCCCATTGGGACGACCCCATTCCCATTGGGATGACCCCAATCCCTGTAGGATGACCCCGTTCCCATCAGGACGACCCCATTCCCTGTAGGATGACCCTGTTCCCTGTAGGACGACCCCATTCCCATCCGGATGACCCTGTTCCCTGTAGGATGACCCCGTTCCCATCGGGACGACCCCATTCCCTGTAGGACGACCCCGTTCCCTGTAGGATGACCCCGTTCCCATCGGGACGACCCCATTCCCTGTAGGACGACCCCGTTCCCTGTAGGATGACCCCGTTCCCATCGGGATGACCCCATTCCCATCGGGATGACCCCATTCCCTGTAGGACGACCCTGTTCCCGTTGGGATGACCCCATTCCCATCGGGATGACCCCATTCCCTGTAGGACGACCCTGTTCCCATCGGGATGACCCCATTCCCATCGGGATGACCCCATTCCCTGTAGGACGACCCTGTTCCCGTTGGGATGACCCCATTACCATCGGGACGACCCCATTCCCTGTAGGATGACCCAATTCCCATCGGGACGACCCCATTCCCTGTAGGATGACCCCATTCCCATCGGGACAACCCCGTTCCCGTCAGGATGACCCCATTCCCTGTAGGACGACCCCGTTCCCGTCGGGATGACCCCGTTCTCGTCGGGATGGGCGCTGCCATGTCCCGCGTGGGGTCGAAGGTCCCGGCCCCGCCCGGCCCGCGGCCGTTCCCGTTAATCATTTCCCGGGGAATCTGCGGGACTTTGAGCCGGGCCCGGGCGCAGCCGTGGGGCGGGGCCCAGCGGGGCGGGGCCGAACCCCAAATGGGGCCGAGACTGCACCCCTGAACCCCAAACGGGGCTGAACCCCAAATGGGGCTGAAACCCTGAACCCTAAATGGGGCCGAACCCCTGAACCCCAAATGGGGCTGGGGCTGCACCCCTGAACCCCAAACGGGGCCGAACCCCTGAACCCCAAATGGGGCTGAACCCCAAATGGGGCTGGGGGCAAACCCCAAATGGGGCTGAACCCCTGAACCCCAAATGGGGCTGAAACCCTGAACCCCAAATGGGGCTGGGAGCAAACCCCAAATGGGGCTGAACCCCTGAACCCCAAATGGGGCTGAAACCCTGAACCCCAAATGGGGCTGAAACCCTGAACCCCAAATGGGGCTGGGAGCAAACCCCAAATGGGGCTGAACCCCTGAACCCCAAATGGGGCTGAAACCCTGAACCCCAAATGGGGCCGAACCCCTGAACCCCAAATGGGGCTGGGGCTGCACCCCTGAACCCCAAATGGGACCGAACCCCTGAACCCCAAATGGGGCTGAACCCCAAATGGGGCTGGGGGCAAACCCCAAATGGGGCCGAACCCCTGAACCCCAAATGGGGCTGAAACCCTGAACCCCAAAATGGGGCTGAACCCCGGAACCCTAAATGGGGCTGGGGCTGCACCCCTGAACCCTAAATGGGACTGAACCCCAAATGGGGCCGGGACTGCACCCCTGAACCCCAAACGGGGCCAAACCCCTGAACCCCAAATGGGGCTGAAACCCTGAACCCCAAATGGGGCCAAACCCCTGAACCCCAAATGGGGATGAACCTCTGAACCCCAAATGGGACCGAACCCCTGAACCCCAAATGGGGATGAACCTCTGAACCCCAACCGGGACCAAACCTCTGAACCCCAAATGGGACTGAAACCCTGAACCCCAAATGGGGCCAAACCCCTGAACCCCAAATGGGGCTGGGGGCAAACCCCAAATGGGGCTGAACCCCTGAACCCCAAATGGGGCCGAACCCCTGAACCCCAAACGGGACCAAACCCCTGAACCCCAAATGGGACCAAACCCCTGAACCCCAAACGGGACCGAACCCCTGAACCCCAATTGGGCCAGGACCGAACCCCTGAACCCCAAATGGGACCGAACCCCTGAACCCCAAACGGGACCGAACCCCTGAACCCCAAATAGGGCCAATCCCCTGAACCCCAAACGGGACCGAACCCCTGAACCCCAAACGGGACCAAACCCCTGAACCCCAAATGGGACCGAACCCCTGAACCCCAAACGGGACCAAACCCCTGAACCCCAAATGGGACCGAACCCCTGAACCCCAAATGGGACCGAACCCCTGAACCCCAAACGGGGCAGAACCCCTGAACCCCAAACGGGACCAAACCCCTGAACCCCAAATGGGACCGAACCCCTGAACCCCAACCGGGACCAAACCCCTGAACCCCAAATGAGACCGAACCCTTGAACCCCAAATGGGACCGAACCCCTGAACCCCAAATGGGGCCGAACCCCTGAACCCCAAATGGGACCAAACCCCTGAACACCAATTGGGACCGAACCCCTGAACCCCAAACGGGACCAGGACTGAACCCCTGAAGCCCAAATGGGGCCAAACCCCAAATGGGACCCAACCCCTGAACCCCAAACGGGACCAAGTCCCTGAACCCCAAACCGGACCAAACCCCTGAACCCCAAATGGGACCGAACCCCTGAACCCCAAACGGGACCAAACCCCTGAACCCCAAATGGGACCGAACCCCTGAACCCCAAACGGGACCAAACCCCTGAACCCCAAATGGGACCGAACCCCTGAACCCCAAACGGGACCGAACCCCTGAACCCCAAATGGGACCGAACCCCTGAACCCCAAATAGGGCCAATCCCCTGAACCCCAAACGGGACCAAGTCCCAGAACCCCAAATTGGGCCAAACCCCAAATGGGGCCGGGGCTGCTCCCCTGAACCCCAAACGGGACCGAACCCCAAAACCCCAAATGGGACCGAACCCCAAAACCCCAAATGGGGCCAGAACTGCAGGAGTTCCCTTCTCCCCATCCTGCTTTTCCCGAGTTATCCCAAAATGCAGCCCAGAAATCCCAAAATTATTCCCAAAATCCAGCACAGAAACCCTGGAGTTATCCCAAAATCCAGCAGAGAAATCCCAAAATCATTCCCAAAATTCAGCACAAAAATCCCAAAATCATTCCCAAAATCCAGCAGAGAAATCCCAAAATTATTCCCAAAATTCAGAAAAAAATTCTCAAATTTATTCCCAAAATCCAGCAGAGAAATCCCAAAATTATCCCCAAAATCCAGAATTAAAATCCCAAAATTCTCCCAAAATCCAGCACAAAAATCCAAAAATTATCCCCAAAATCCAGAATTAAGATCCCAAATTTATTCCAAAATTCAGCACTAAAATCCCAAATTTATCCCAAAATTCAGCACAAAAAATTCCAATTTTATTCCCAAAATCCAACACAAAATTCCCAAAATTATCCCAAAATCCAGAATTAAAATCCCAAATTTATCCCAAAATTCAGCATTAAAATCCCAAATTTATTCCCAAAAATCAGCACAGAAATCCCAAATTTATCCCCAAAATCCAGCAAAAAAAAATCCCAAAATTATTCCAAAATTCAGCATTAAAACCCCAAAATTACCCCAAAATCCAGCACAAGAAATCCCAAAATTATTCCAAAATCCAACAAAAATTCCCAAATTTATTCCCAAAATTCAGCACAAAAAATCCCAAATTATTCCCAAAATCCAGAATTAAAATCCCAAAATAATCCCAAAATCAGCACAGAAATTCCCAAATTTATTCCAAAATCCAGCATTAAAATCCCGAAATTAACCCAAAATTCAGCACAAAAAATTCCAAATTTATCCCCAAAATCCAACACAAAATTCCCAAAATTATCCCCAAAATCCAACAAAAATTCCCAAATTTATTTCCAAAATTCAGCACTAAAATCCCAAATTTATCCCCAAAATCCACAATTAAAATCCCAAAATTATTTTTCCCTGATTTTTCCCTGAATTTTCCTTGATTTTTCCCTTGATTTTTCCTCATTTTCCCCTGATTTTCCATTATTTTTTTCTGATTTTATTTCCTGATTTTCCCCTGATTTTCCCAATTTCTCTCCTGCTTTTTCCTTATTTTTCCTCTGATTTATTCTGATTTTTCCTGCTTTTCCCCCTGATTTTTCATTATTTTTCCCTGATTTTTCCCCCCTAATTTCCCAAATTTTTTCCCGATTTTTCCTTATTCTTTTCTGATTTTATTTCCCGATTTTTCCCCGATTTTTCCCCGATTTTTCCCTGATTTTTCCCAGATTTTTTCTGATTTTTCCCTAATTCCATCCAATATTTCAATGATTTTCCCCTGAATTTTCCTGATTTTTCCCCTGATTTTCCCGGATTTTTTTCTCTGATTTTCCCCTGTTTTTTCCTGATTTTTCCTCATTTTCCCCTGATTTTCCATCATTTTTTCTGATTTTATTTCCTGATTTTCCCTGGATTTCCCCCAATTTCTCTCCTGCTTTTTCCTTATTTTTCCTCTGATTTATTCTGATTTTTATGGATTTTTTCCTGATTTTATTTCCTGATTTTCCCTGGATTTTTCCTGATTTTTCCCTGATTTTTCCTGATTTTCCCCTGATTTTTCATTATTTTTCCCTGATTTTTCCCCCCGATTTTCCAATTTTTTTTCCGATTTTTCCTTATTCTTTTCTGATTTTATTTCCCGATTTTTCCCATTTTCCCCCCCGATTTTTCCCTGATTTTTCCCCAGATTTTTTCCTGATTTTTCCCTAATTCCATCCAATATTTCAATGATTTTCCCCTGAATTTTCCTGATTTTTCCCCTGATTTTCCCGGATTTTTTTCTCTGATTTTTTCCTGTTTTTCCCTGATTTTTCCTCATTTTCCCCTGATTTTCCATTATTTTTTTCTGATTTTATTTCCTGATTTTCCCCTGATTTTCCCCAATTTCTCTCCTGCTTTTTCCTGATTTTTCCTCTGATTTATTCGGATTTTTATGGATTTTTTCCTGATTTTATTTCCTGATTTTCCCCCTGATTTTTCATTGTTTTTCCCTGATTTTTCCTCATTTTTCCCCTGATTTTTCATTATTTTTCCCTGATTTTTTCCCTAATTTTCCAATTTTTTTCCGATTTTTCCTTATTCTTTTCCGATTTTATTTCTCATTTTTCCCCTGATTTTCCCCTGATTTTCCCCTGATTTTTCCCAATTTCTCTCCTGCTTTTTCCTGATTTTTCCTCTGATTTATTCTGATTTTTATGGATTTTTTTCTGATTTTATTTCCTGATTTTTTCCTGATTTTCCCCTGATTTTTCATTATTTTTCCCTGATTTTTCCCCCTAATTTTCCAAATTATTTCCCGATTTTTCCTTATTCTTTTCTGATTTTATTTCCCCATTTTTCCCCCGATTTTTCCCTGATTTTTCCCAGATTTTTCCCTGATTTTTCCCTAATTCCATCCAATATTTCAATGATTTTCCCCTGAATTTTCCTGATTTTTCCCCTGATTTTCCCGGATTTTTTTCTCTGATTTTTTCCTGTTTTTCCCTGATTTTTCCTCATTTTCCCCTGATTTTCCATTATTTTTTTCTGATTTTATTTCCTGATTTTCCCCTGATTTTCCCCAATTTCTCTCCTGCTTTTTCCTGATTTTTCCTCTGATTTATTCGGATTTTTATGGATTTTTTCCTGATTTTATTTCCCGATTTTCACCTGATTTCTTTGGATATTTCCATTATTTTTTCCCATTTTTTCCCCCTAATTTTTCATTATTTTTCCCTGATTTTTCCTGATTTTCCCCCTGATTTTTCATTATTTTTCCCTGATTTTCCCCCTGATTTTCCAAATTTTTTCCCGATTTTTCCTTATTCTTTTCTGATTTTATTTCCCGATTTTTCCCATTTTCCCCCAGATTTTTCCCAGATTTTTCCCAAATTCCATCCAATATTTCAATGATTTTCCCCCTGAATTTTCCTGATTTTTCCCCTGATTTTCCCGGATTTTTTTCTCTGATTTTTCCCTGATTTTTCCCCAGATTTTTCTGATTTTTCCACATTTTTTCCTGATTTTATTTCCCCTTTTTTTCCTGATTTTTCCTGATTTTCTCCTGTTTTTTTCTCTTCTTTTCCTAATTTTTCCTGATTATTTTCCCTGATTTTTCCCTAATTTTTACCTCATTTTCCCTGATTTTTTCCTGATTTTTCTGGAATTTCTCCTCATTTTTTTCCTGATTTTTCCCCCCAAAATTTTCCTGATTTTTTCCTGATTTTCCCCCGATTTTTCTCTGATTTTTTATGATTTTTACCCGGATTTTCCTGTTTTTTTCTGGATTTTTTCCCTGTTTTTTGGAATTTTTTCCCCCAATTTTTTTCTGATTTTTTCCCGGTTTCTGAGATGATTCCAGGAGGGAAAATTGGGAAAATGGGAATAAAATGGCGGGGAAAATAAAAGATGGGAAAATTGGGAAAAAATAGGAAAAATGGAAGGGAAATGAAAGAAAATGGGGAAAATGAGAATTGGAAAAATGGGAATAAATTGGGGGGAAATGGGGGGAATAAAATGGGGAAAAATGGGGAAAAAATGAGGAAAAATGGGAATGAAATGGGGGAAAAATGGGAATAAAATGGGGGAAAATGGGAATAAAATGGAAAAAATAGGGAGGAAGAAAATGGGAATAAAATGGGGGAAATGGGAATAAAATGGGAATAAAATGGGGAAAATATGGAGGAATAAAATGGGAATAAAATGGGGAAAAAGGGAAGAATAAAATGGGAATAAAATGGGGGAAATGGGGATAAAATGGGAATAAAATGGAGAAAATGGGAATAAAATTGGGAAATAGGGAGGAATAAAATGGGAATAAAATGGGAATAAAATGGGAATAAAATGGGGGAAATGGGAATAAAATGGGAAGAAAATGGGAATAAAATGGAAAAAAAAGGAAAAAATGGGAATAAAATGGGAATAAAATGGGGAAAATAGGGAGGAATAAAATGGGAATAAAATGGAAAAAAAAGGGAAAAAATGGGAATAAAATGGGGAAATAGGGAGGGATAAAATGGGAATAAAATGAGGGAAATGGGAATAAAATGGGAAGAAAATGGGAATAAAATGGGAATAAAATGGGAAAAATAGGGAGGAATAAAATGGGAATAAAATGGAGAAAATGGGAATAAAATGGGAATAAAATGGGGAAATAGGGAGGAATAAAATGGGAAAAATGGGAAGAAAATGGGAAGAAAATAGAGAGGAATAAAATGGGAATAAAATGGGGATAATGGGAATAAAATGGGAATAAAATGGGATTAAAATGGGATTAAAATGGGAAAAATGGGAAAAATGGGAATAAAATTGGGGAAATGGGGGAAAATTGGGAATAATCGGGGAAAATCGGGAAAAATGGGGAAAAATCGGGGAAAATGGGGGAAAATCAGGGAAATGGGAGAAATGGAAAAAATTTTTAAATGGGAAAAAAAAAAAATTGGAAAAAAATGGGAAACAATGAGGGGAAATGGGGGAAAATAGGAAATAAATGGGAAAATAGAGGAAAAAGGGAAAATAAAAGGGAAATAAGAGGGGAAAATGGGGAAAAAATAAGAAATAAATGGGGAAATTGAAAAGAAATGGGGAAAAATAAAGGAAAATAGGGAAGAAATTGGATAAAATAGGGGAAAAATTGGATAAAATAGGGAAGAAATTGGATAAAATAAGGAAAAATTGGATAAAATAGGGATGAAATTGGATAAAATAGTGGGAAATAAATGGGGAAAATAAGAAAAAATGGGGAAAAATAGGAAATAAATGGGAAAATATAGGGGAAAAGGGGGAAAATAGGAAAATAAAAGGGAAATAAAATATGGGAAAATGGGGAAAATCGGAAATAAATGGGAAAATTGAAAAGAAATTGGGAAAAAATTGGGGAAAATAGGGAAGAAATTGGATAAAATGGGGAAAAATTGGATAAAAATAGTGGGGGAAATGGGAAATAAATGGGGGAAAATAAGAAAAAATGGGGGAAAATAGGAAATAAATGGGAAAATATAGGGAAATAGGGGGAAAATTGGAAATAAAAGGGAAATAAAATATGGAAAAAATGGAAAAAATGGGGAAAATCGGAAATAAATGGGGAAATTGAAATTGGGAAAAAATTGGGGAAAAGAGGGGGAAAATGGGGAAATGGAAAAATGGGAATAGGAAATAAATGGGGGAAATGGGGAAAATAGGATAAAATAAGAGAAAATTGGATAAAATAGGAAAAAATTCGGATAAAATAGGAAAAAATTTTGATAAAAATTGATAAAATGGGGGGAAATTGGGGTAAATTTGGATAAAATAGGGAAAAATTCGGATAAAATAGGAAAAAAATTGATTAAATGGGGGAAAATTGGGGAAAATTTTGATAAAATTGGGAAAAATTCGGATAAAGTAGGAAGAAAAATTTGATACAATGGGGGGAAATTGGGGAAAATTTGGATGAAATCGGGAAAAATTGGGGGAAATGTGGAAAAATGGGAAAATTGGGGAAAATTGGAAATAATTGGGGAAGAATGGGGAAAATGGGAAAAAGGGGAACAATATGAAAATGGAAAAGAAATGGGAGAAAATGGGGAAAATGCGAAATAAATGGGGAAAATTGAGGAAAAATGGGGAAATAAACGGGAAAAAACGGAAAAATCGGGGGGAAATTGATGGGAAATGGGAGAAACGGGAAAAATAAAAAATGAGGGAATGGGAAAAATCGGGGAGAAATTGGAAATAAATGGGAATAAATGGGAAAAGGGGGAATAAATGGGGAAAAATAGGAAATAAATGGGAAAATATAGGAAAAAATGGGGGGGAAATAGGAAAATAAAAGGGAAATAAGAGGGGGAAATGGGGAAAATGGGGGGAAATAGGAAATAAATGGGAAAATTGAAAAGAAATGGGAAAAAATTAAGGGAAATAGGGAAGAAATTGGATAAAATAGGGAAAAATTGGATAAAAATAGTGGGGGAAATGGGAAATAAATGAGGAAAATAAGAAAAAATGGGGAAAAATAGGAAATAAATGGGAAAATATAGGGAAATAGGGGGAAAATTGGAAATAAAAGGGAAATAAAATATGGGAAAAATGGGGAAAATCGGAAATAAATGGGGAAAATTGAGGAAAAATGGGGAAAATAAAAAATGGGATAATGAAAAAAAATGGGGGAAATTGGGGAAAAAATGGGAGGAAATGGGAAAATGGAGGGGAAATTAGAAAGAAATGGGAATAGATGGGAATCCCGAGGGATTTTGATGGGATTTGGGGATGGAGAAGGGAAGTGGAGTCCGGAATTCCCGGTGAATTCCCAAAATTCCTTCCTGGAGAGGAGCCAGGGCAGGAATGGGATGGGATTGGGGATCCAAGGATCCCGTCTGGAGAATTCCGGGATTCCGGGATCCAGGATCCATCCTGAGGGATTTTTGTGGGATTTGGGGATGGAAAAGAGAAACTGAGTCGGGAATTCCCAGTGAATTCCCAAAATTCCTTCCCGGAGAGGAGTCAGGGTTGGAATGGGGGGGGATTGGAGCTCCAGGGATCCCATCTGGAGAATTCCGGGATTCTGGGATCCAGGATCCATCCCAAGGGATTTTTGTGGGATTTGGGGATGGAAAAGAGAAACTGAGTCTGGAATTCCCGGTGAATTCCCAAAATTCCTTCCCGGAGAGGAGCCAGGGCTGGAATGGGATGGGATTGGGGATCCAAGGATCCCTTCTGGAGAATTCCGGGATTCCGGGATCCAGGATCCATCCCGAGGGATTTTGATGGGATTTGGGGATGGAAAAGTGAAGTGGAGTCCGGAATTCCCGGTGAACTCCCAAAATTCCTTCCCGGAGAGGAGCCAGGGCTGGAATGGGATGGGATTGGAGCTCCAAGGATCCCGTCTGGAGAATTCCGGGATTCCGGGATCCAGGATCCATCCCGAGGGATTTTTGTGGGATTTGGGGATGGAAAAGAGAAACTGAGTCAGGAATTCCCAGTGAATTCCCAAAATTCCTTCCCGGAGAGGAGTCGGGACTGGAATGGGATGGGATTGGAGCTCCAGGGATCCCGTCTGGGGAATTCCGGGATCCAGGATCCATCCCGAGGGATTTTTGTGGGATTTGGGGATGGAAAAGGGAAGTGGAGTGTGGAATTCCCAGTGAATTCCCAAAATTCCTTCCCGGAGAGGAGTCAGGGCTGGAATGGGATGGGACTGGGGATCCAAGGATCCCGTCTGGAGAATTCCGGGATCCAGGATCCATCCCGGGGGATTTTTGAGGGATTTGGGGTGGAGAAGGGAAGTGGAGTCCGGAATTCCCGGTGAATTCCCAAAATTCCTTCCCGGAGAGGAGTCGGGACTGGAATGGGATGGGATTGGGGATCCAAGGATCCCGTCTGGAGAATTCCGGGATTCTGGGATCCAGGATCCATCCCGAGGGATTTTGATGGGATTTGGGGATGGAGAAGGGAAGTGGAGTCCGGAATTCCCAGTGAATTCCCAAAATTCCTTCCCGGAGAGGAGTGGGGACTGGAATGGGATGGGATTGGGGATCCAGGGATCCCGTCTGGAGAATTCCGGGATTCCGGGATCCAGGATCCACTCCTGAGGGATTTTTGTGGGATTTGGGGATGGAAAAGGGAAGTGGAGTGTGGAATTCCCGGTGAATTCCCAAAATTCCTTCCCGGAGAGGAGTCGGGATGGGGATGGATCCAGTCCCAGGAGTGGAGGGAATTCCCTGGGAAAGGAATTCCTGGGGTATCCTGGTGATCCCAGAAAAACCCAAATCCACACCCCAAAAAAAATCCCCAAATCCCGCAGAGACCGTCCAAATTGCCAGAAAGTTCCCAAAAAACCCTCAGACTTGGGAGGGATTTGGGAAGGAATTCCCGGAGAATCCCCGGGAGTGCCCCAGGAAAAGCTGGAAAATCCCGGGATTGTGGGGTGGGGATGGGATGGGATTGGGGATCCAGGGATCCCATCCCAAACCATCCCGGGATTCCGGGGTCAAGAATCCCTCGTGGATCCCGTCCCGCTGAAAAATTCCGGGATTATGGAAAAGAGCGGGAGAGAAAGGAAATCCTCGGGAAGTTTTGGGGCTTCCAGGCGGGATCGAAGCGGAAAGGGGGAAAAGGAAAAGCCGGGATGGGTTTTTTTTGGAATGTTCCCAAATTTTCCTGAGATTTTCTCTTTCAGTAAAAGGAACGGCCCCAGATGGAGAGCAGCGCTCGCTCCGGGTTTTACCCGGATCGCTGGGAATGAGGGGAATGAGGGAATTTGAGGAATGTGGGGATGAGGGGAATGAAGGGAATTTGGGGAATGTGGGAATGAGGGGAATGAGGGAATTTGAGGAATGTGGGGATGAGGGGAATGAGGGAATTTGGGGAATTAGGGGATGAGGGGAATTTGGGGGATTAGGGGATGAAGGGAATGAGGGGAATTAGGGAATTTGGGGAATTAGGGGATGAGGGGAATTTGGGGGATTAGGGAATGAAGGGAATGAAGGGAATGAGGGAATTTGGGGAATGTGGGGATGAGGGGAATGAAGGGAATTTGGGGAATTAGGGGATGAGGGGAATTTGGGGGATTAGGGGATGTAGGGAATGAGGGGAATTAGGGAACTTGGGGAATTAAGGGATGAGGGAATGAGGGGAATGAGGAAATTTGGGGAATTAGGGATGAGGGAATTTAGGGAATTAGGGAATGAAGGGAATGAGGGGAATGAGGGAATTTGGGGAATGTGGGGATGAGGGGAATAAAGGGAATTCAGGGAATGTGGGGATGAGGGAATGGGGAATTAGGGGATGAGGGGAATTAGGGGATGAGGGAATGGGTAATTAGGGGATGGGGAAATTCGGGAATGAAGGCAATGAGGGGAATTAGGGAATTTGGGGAATGAGGGGATGGGGAATTAGGGGATGGGGGAATTAGGGAATGAGGGGAATTAGGGAAATTAGGGAATAAGAAATTAGGGAATGAGGGGATGAAGGAATGGGGAGTTAGCGGATGAGGGGAATTAGGGAAGGAGGGGATGGGGATTCTTAGGGATGGGGGAATGAGGGGAAATAGGGAATGAGGGAATTTTGGCAATTAGGGGATGAGGGTTATTAGGAGATGAAGGGAATGAGGGAAAGAAGGGAATGAGGGAATATGGGGAATAAGTGGTGGAGGGAAATTAGGGGATGAAGGGAATTAGGGAATGAGGGGGATGAAGGGAATGAGGGGATGAGGATTATTAGGGAATGAAGGGAATTAGGGGAATGAAGGGAATTAGGGAATGCGAGGATGGGGGAAATAGGGAATGAAGGGATGAGATAAAGAGGGAATGAGGGAAATGAGGGGATGCCAGAATGAGGGAAATCAGGGAATGAGGGTAATGACGGGATGAGGGAAATCAGGGAAATTACAGAAACAGGATAAGGGAATGAAGGAAATTAGGGAATTGGGATGAGGGAAGTCAGGGGATGAGGGGAATCAGGGAATGAGGGAAATTAGGGGATGGGGGGAATCAGGGAATGAAAGGAATGAGAGAAATTAGGGAACGAAGGAAATTAGGGAATGAGGGGAATTAGGCGAGGAGGGGATGACGAGCCCCCTCGCTGGGGCACCGAGGAGGCTGAGGGCCCGCGGGCGCTGAGGAACCGCGGCCGGCGGAGAACCGAGGGCTCCGTGGGACCGAGGCGCTGAGGAACCGCGGGCAGCAAAGAACCGAGGGCTCCGCGGGACCGAGGCGCTGAGGAACCGCGGCCGGGAAAGAACCGAGGGCTCCGCGGGACCGAGGCGCTGAGGAACCGCGGGCAGCAAAGAACCGAGGGCTCCGCGGGACCGAGGCGCTGAGGAACCGCGGCCGGGAATGAACCGAGGGCTCCGCGGGACCGAGGCGCTGAGGAACCGCGGGCAGCAAAGAACCGAGGGCTCCGCGGGACCGAGGCGCTGAGGAACCGCGGCCGGGAAAGAACCGAGGGCTCCGCGGGACCGAGGCGCTGAGGAACCGCGGGCAGCAAAGAACCGAGGGCTCCGCGGGACCGAGGCGCTGAGGAACCGCGGCCGGCAGAGAACCGAGGGCTCCGCGGGACCGAGGCGCTGAGGAACCGCGGGCAGCAAAGAACCGAGGGCTCCGCGGGACCGAGGCCGCTGCGGGAGCCGCCGCCGCCGCAGCGCCGGGAAGAGCCGGGAAGCGCCGGGAAGCGCCGGGAAGCGCCGCCCCGCCTGTGACGCCGCTGGCGGGGGGCGGGGCTTTCCCCGCGGCTCGCGTCGCCATTGGCCGGCCGCGCGGCGCCGCCCGCCGCCCATTGGCCGGCGCGGTTCCCGCCCCCCGCGGCGGGCGGGGCCGCGGACGAGACGCGCGGCGCGGGGCCGTGCCCGCGGGCGGGGGGGCGCGCGCGGCGCCTCGTGGGGAGCTGCACGTAGCCAGGGCGGGGAGGGCGCGCGCCGTTCCCGCCAGCGCCGCGAGGCAGCGGGGGGGGGGGGGGACACGCGTCAGGAACGGCAGGGGCGGGAGAGAGAGAGAGAGGAGAGCATGGAGATGGGAGTGTCCGTGTTTGTGAGGGGAGAGCATGGAGATGGGGGTGTCCGTGAGGGGAGAGCATGGAGATGGGAGTGTCCGTGAGGGGAGAGCATGGAGATGGGAGTGTCCGTGTTTGTGAGGGGAGAGCATGGAGATGGGGGTGTCCGTGAGGGGAGAGCATGGAGATGGGAGTGTCCGTGAGGGGAGAGCATGGAGATGGGAGTGTCCGTGTTTGTGAGGGGAGAGCATGGAGATGGGAGTGTCCGTGAGGGGACATCATGGAGATGGGAGTGTCCGTGAGGGGAGAGCATGGAGATGGGGGTGTCCATGAGGGGAGATCATGGAGATGGGGGTGTCCGTGAGGGGAGAGCATGGAGATGGGAGTGTCCGTGAGGGGAGATCATGGAGATGGGAGTGTCCGTGAGGGGACATCATGGAGATGGGAGTGTCCGTGAGGGGAGAGCATGGAGATGGGGGTGTCCGTGAGGGGAGAGCATGGAGATGGGAGTGTCCGTGAGGGGAGATCATGGAGATGGGGGTGTCCGTGAGGGGAGAGCATGGAGATGGGAGTGTCCGTGAGGGGAGATCATGGAGATGGGGGTGTCCGTGAGGGGACATCATGGAGATGGGAGTGTCCGTGAGGGGAGAGCATGGAGATGGGGGTGTCCGTGAGGGGAGAGCATGGAGATGGGAGTGTCCGTGAGGGGAGATCATGGAGATGGGGGTGTCCGTGAGGGGAGAGCATGGAGATGGGAGTGTCCGTGAGGGGAGATCATGGAGATGGGGGTGTCCGTGAGGGGACATCATGGAGATGGGAGTGTCCGTGAGGGGAGAGCATGGAGATGGGGGTGTCCGTGAGGGGAGAGCATGGAGATGGGAGTGTCCGTGAGGGGAGATCATGGAGATGGGGGTGTCCATGAGGGGAGAGCATGGAGATGGGAGTGTCCGTGAGGGGAGATCATGGAGATGGGGGTGTCCGTGAGGGGACATCATGGAGATGGGAGTGTCCGTGAGGGGAGAGCATGGAGATGGGGGTGTCCGTGAGGGGAGAGCATGGAGATGGGAGTGTCCGTGAGGGGAGATCATGGAGATGGGGGTGTCCGTGAGGGGAGAGCATGGAGATGGGAGTGTCCGTGAGGGGAGATCATGGAGATGGGGGTGTCCGTGAGGGGACATCATGGAGATGGGGGTGTCTGTGAGGGGAGATCATGGAGATGGGAGTGTCCGTGAGGGGAGAGCATGGAGATGGGGGTGTCCGTGAGGGGAGATCATGGAGATGGGGGTGTCCGTGAGGGGAGATCATGGAGATGGGAGTGTCCGTGAGGGGAGATCATGGAGATGGGGGTGTCCGTGAGGGGACATCATGGAGATGGGGGTGTCTGTGAGGGGAGATCATGGAGATGGGAGTGTCCGTGAGGGGAGAGCATGGAGATGGTGTCCGTGTCCGTGAGGGGACATCATGGAGATGGGGGTGTCCGTGAGGGGACATCATGGAGATGGGAGTGTCCGTGAGGGGAGATCATGGAGATGGGGGTGTCCATGAGGGGAGAGCATGGAGATGGGGGGTGTCCGTGAGGGGAGAGCATGGAGATGGGAGTGTCCGTGAGGGGAGATCATGGAGATGGGGGTGTCCATGAGGGGAGAGCATGGAGATGAGGGGTGTCCGTGAGGGGAGATCATGGAGATGGGGGTGTCCATGAGGGGAGAGCATGGAGATGAGGGGTGTCCGTGAGGGGAGATCATGGAGATGGGGGTGTCCATGAGGGGAGAGCATGGAGATGGGGGGTGTCCGTGAGGGAGAGCATGGAGATGAGGGGTGTCCGTGTTTGTGAGGGGCGATCATGGAGGGGATGAGGGTGTCCGTGTTTGTGAGGGGAGATGGTGGAGTCGGGGGTGTCCATGAAGGGACATCATGGAGATGGGGGTGTCCATGAGGGGACATCATGGAGATGGGGGTGTCCGTGTTTGTGAGGGGCGATCGTGGAGGGGATGAGGGTGTCCGTGTGTGTGAGGGGAGATGGTGGAAGAGGAGGTGAGGGGTGTCCATGAGGGGCGATCATGGGGGAGATGAGAGAAGATCATTGTGGACATGAGGAGCCTCCATGGTTGTGAGGGGCAGCCATGAGGGAAGACCATGGGTGAGGTGAGGGGGGATGATGGAGGAAGATGAGGGGCGGCCGTGAGGGGGGATGATGGAGGAAGATGAGGGGCAGTTCTGAAGGGAATTGATGGAGGAAGATGATGGGCAGCCATAAGGGGGGATGATGGAGGAAGATGAGGGGCAGTTCTGAAGGGAATTGATGGAGGAAGATGAGGGGCAGTTCTGAAGGGAATTGATGGAGGAAGATGAGGGGCAGTTCTGAAGGGAGTTGATGGAGGAAGATGAGGGGCAGTTCTGAAGGGAATTGATGGAGGAAGATGAGGGGCGGCCATGAGGGGGGATGATGGAGGAAGATGAGGGGCAGTTCTGAAGGGAATTGATGGAGGAAGATGAGGGGCAGTTCTGAAGGGAATTGATGGAGGAAGATGAGGGGTGGCCATGAGGGGGGATGATGGAGGAAGATGAGGGGCAGTTCTGAAGGGAATTGATGGAGGAAGATGAGGGGCGGCCCATCCTGCTGTTTTGGAATATTTCCCAGGTGTGGCAGCAGAACAAGCTGCCTCCCAAGGTGAGATCTCAAGGCGATGGATTCCACCGGCACCTCTTCCGCATCCGTAATAACTCGCTCTTCATTTTAATTTTCATTTTAGCACGTAATGGGCTGGCTGAGAATCCCAAGCCCGAGGAGCTGGGGAGGAAATCTAGGAGCGTTTCTGGAAATAGAAGATCTTGGCTCCTGCTTGGATGCATGGCAGAAGGTATTTGGTTTTAGAAATTAAAAAAAAAAATACAGATATTTCGTTGGGAAATCGCATCAGGTTTCGTGTTTTATGTCACAGCTGGGTGAAAACCCTTTCCCGTCCCAGCATTTCACCTCGGACAACGGTAGTGAAGTCCCACCAGGGCTGTGTAAATTCGGCGGTGGTAAAAATAAACATTTTTAGAGGCTGGCACAGGCCCAGTGTTTGCACGGCAGCTCTGCCTTAACTCGCCGTAAAGGGACAAACACCAAAATTAGGGATTTTTTGTCATGGCGACAAAAAAGCTGAAGGGTTTGAAGGGAGGGGAAAAGCAATGGCCCAAAGTGAAAGAAATAAACCCCAAAAGGAAAATTACTGGTGGAAAATGAATAAATAGAGAGGAGTGATAGGGAGACCAAATCCCTTGGGAATGGAGTAAAGGGGGAGCCCAAATCCTTGGGAATGGGGTAAAGGGGGAGCACAAATCCTTGGGAATGGGGTAAAAGGGGAGCCCCATTCCTTGCGAATGGGGTAAAGGGGGAGCCCAAATCTTTGGGAATGGGGTAAAGGGGGAGCCCAAATCCTTGGGAATGGGGTAAAGGGGGAGCCCAAATCCTTGGGAATGGGGTAAAGTGGGATCCCAAATCCCTGGGAATGGGGTAAAGGTGGAGCCCAAATCCTTGGGATTGGGTAAAGGGGGAGCCCAAATCCTTGGGATTGGGTTAAGGGGGAGCCCAAATCCTCGGGAATGGGGTAAAGGGGGAGCGCAAATCCTTTGGAAGGTGGTGCAGGGAGATCCCAATTCCTTGGGAAAAGGATCATAGGGAACCCCAATCTCTTGAGAAGGGGGTGCAGGAGGATCCCATTTCCTTGGAAAAGGGATCCAGTTGCTTGGGAAAGGGGTGCAGGAGGATCCCCGTCTGAGGGAAAGGGGTGACAGGGACCCCAGTTCCTTGGGGAAGGGGTGCAGGAAGATCCCATTTCCTTGGGAATGGGATCATGGGGACCCCAATCCCTTGGAAATGGGGTGCAGGAGGAGTCCCAGCCCCGCGCAGGCAAAAAAGCCTGGAGAGCCCAAACGTAAACCATCGCTAAAACCCAGCTTTATAAAGCTCAAACCAACCCAGGAAGCGACAAAAACGCGACCCGGGAGCCCTCGGTGTAAACAGCGGAGCCCAGCGGGCTGCGGGGCCTCATCCCCCGGGCCGGCTGGGCGGGGAGAACCGGGAGGAGAACGAGGGGAGAACGAGAGGGGAAAACGAGGGGAGAGAGAGGGGAGAACGAGGGGAGAGAGAGGGGGAGAACGAGGGGAGAGAGAGGGGGAAAACGAGGGGAGAGAGAGGGGAGAACGAGGGGAGAGAGAGGGGGAAAACGAGGGGAGAGAGAGGGGAGAACGAGGGAAGAGAGGGGAGAGAGAGGGGGAAAACGAGGGGAGAGAGAGGGGAGAACGAGGGGAGAGAGAGGGGAGAACGAGGGGAGAGAGAGGGGGAAAACGAGGGGAGAGAGAGGGGAGAACGAGGGAAGAGAGGGGAGAGAGAGGGGGAAAACGAGGGGAGAGAGAGGGGAGAACGAGGGGAGAGAGAGGGGAGAACCGGGAGGAGAAACAAGGGGAGAGTGAGGGGGAAAAGGAGGGAAGAAGCGGGAGGAGAGACGGGGAGAGTGAGGGGGGAACATGGGGAGAACGAGGGGAGAGTGAGGGCGAGAACAGGGAGAGAACGAGGGCGAGAAAGGGGAGAACGAGGGGGAAAAAGAGGGGAGAACGAGGGGAGAGCAGTGGGAGAACGAGGGAAGAACGAGGAGAGGCGCGGGGGGGAACGAGGGGAGAGCAGGGGGTAAAGCGAGGGGAAGAGTGAGGGGAGAACCGGGAGGAGAACGAGGAAAAAAAAAACCGAGGGGAGAGAGAGGGGAGAAAGAGGGGAAGAGAAGCAGGGGGAGAAGGAGGGGAAGAACGGGGAAGAGAAGCAGGGGGAGAAGGAGGGGAAGAACGGGGAAGAGAAGCAGGGGGAGAAGGAGGGGAAGAACGGGGAAGAGAAGCAGGGGGAGAAGGAGGGGGAGTGAGGGGAGAACGAGCGCCCGCAGCCCCTGCCGGCTGCCCCCCTCGCCCCGCGGGCACCCCGGGCCGGTGCGGCGGAGCCCGGCGGAGCCCGGCGGGGCCGGGGCCGGGCGGCGGGGGCGTTGCACGGAGAGGCAGCGGCGGAGCCAATGCGCAGGAAGGGGCCGAGCATGTGGGGAGAGGTTGTTTACACCAGCCCGGCCCCGGGAGCTTTAACCCGGCCGGCGGCGAGGCGAGGCTCGGAGCGGGGCTCCGCGGGCGCGGTGAGTGCCGGCGCGGCATCGCCCGCGCTCGGCTTCCTCCCCCAGTTCCTCCTCTTCTTCCTCCTCCTTCCCTTCCTGGCTGAGCGGGGGAGGAGGCGGGGGGGGGGAGGGGGGGAAGGAAAAAAAAAATTTAGGGATAAAAAAATAATAATTAAAAAAAAAAAAAAAAAAACCCCGCGCGCGGGAGCGGCGCTTCCCGCCCGGCCGCGGCTCCGCCCCCGCCCCGCCCGGCCCGGCGCGGCTCCAGCCCGGGGCCGGGAACCGGGAACCGGGAGCGGGGAGCGTTTCAAAACAGCCGGAGGTGAGCGGGGACCGGGCCGGGCCGGGGTGGGGGGCAGCCGGTTCTGCCTCGGCGGGTTCCGCCGGTGCCGGTGAGCGCAGAGCCTTGCCCGGGTCCTGCTCGGTGCTCGGCGCCCGGGGCATCCTGGGGGGGTCTGCCCGGTGTCCGTGTGTCCCCCGGCACTCCCTGCCCGGTGTCCGTGTGTCCCTCGGCACTCCCTGCCCGGTGTCCGTGTGTCCCTCGGCACTCCCTGCCCGGTGTCCGTGTGTCCCCCGGCATTCCCTGCCCGGTGTCCGTGTCCCCCCATCCCGGGGCATTCCCTGCCCGGTGTCCGTGCCCCCCCCCCCGGCATTCCCTGCCCGGTGTCCGTGTCCCTCCAGTCCCTCTGTCTGTCTGTCCCCCCAGTCCCTCTGTCTGTCTGTCCCTCCAGTCCCGCTGTCTGTCTGTCCCCCCAACCCCGCTGTCTGTCTGTCCCTCCAGTCCCTCTGTCTGTCTGTCCCCCCAACCCCGCTGTCTGTCTGTCCCCCCCAGTCCCTCTGTCTGTCTGTCCCCCCAACCCCGCTGTCTGTCTGTCCCCTCCAGTCCCGGTCCCCTCCTGGCTGTCCGTATCCCCTCCTTCCATGCCAGCCCCGTCCCGGTCCCGGTCCCGGTCCCGGTCCCGGTCCGTGTCCCTCCCCCCGGTTTGCCCGGTCCGTCCCTCCCTCCGTCTGTCCGTCCGTCCCTCCGTGTCCCCCGCCCCGCGCACACGTGCCCTGCCCGGTGCCGCCCTCCCTCCGCGCCAGGCCCGGGCACTCCGCTCCTCCTCTTCCTCCTCCTCCTCCTCCTCCTCCTCCCCTTCCTTCTCCTCCTCCTCCTTTGCCGCCTTCCCCACGTCCCCCGCACAATCCACGCATCCTGGGATCCAGAAATCCAGGGATCCGTGGATCCAGAAATCCAGGAATCCAGGAATCCACGGATCCAGGAATCCACAGATCCAGGAATCCAGGAATCCATGGACCCAAGAATTCATGGATCCAGGAATCCACGGGTCCAGGAATCCAGGAATCCATGGACCCAGGAATTCGCGGATCCATGAATCCAGGAATCCATGGATCCAGGAATTCATGAATCCATGGACCCAGGAATTCACGGATCCAGGAATCCATGGATCCAGGAATCCACCAATCCAGGAATTCACTCGAGCTCCCTCTCCCTTTCCTTCCTCCTCCCTTGCCAGCTCCTCCAAAAAAAGAAAAATCCCGATTTTGGTCCTCCGAACCTGTTTCCCTCTGGAATAATTTCCCTCCCAGAGTCGCTCAGGGAGCTTTTCCTGGCGGGCAAAATCCAGGAGGAAACTTTTGGAATCTCCTCTTTCGGGAGCTTTGAGTCGCGGGGAGTTCGCTTCGGAGTTTTGGGGTTTTTTTTTAATTTAAAAAAAGCTCAAATTCCCCAGACTGCTCCCAGCGGAGACCTCGCTTCCCAGCGGGGCCGGAGCGTGGATTTTTGGGATACTTTGGGATGAGGAGAGGCTTTTTTGGGAATCCTGAGAGGAAAAGTGGGTTTGTTGTCAGCTTTGGGGTCTGCCACAGCCAGGACTTTGCGCTGGTTGCGAGCGAGGCTGAACTGGAGGGAAAAAAAAAAAAAAAACTGGGAAAAACCGGGATTTTGGCATTCTCCAGAGAGGGATTTGTGCCAAAAATTTGGTTTTTATTCCCAAAACCCACCCGGGATGAGCACCGGGACATTCCCTCTCTCCAAACCAACAATTCCTCATTTCCCAAACCGGCCTTTCCCAAACCTCCAGGAGATGCTGGTGGTGTTTTTTTTTGGGGGTGGAAACTCGGTCCCAAAATCCACGCCTGGAATATTTTGGGATCCGATTGATTGGGAACAGCTGGGACGGGGCTCCGGGGGCCTCCGGGCTCCCGCTTTGGGTTTTTTGGGACATCGGGCGGGGATTTCTTAGCACGGCCGTGTTGGGGATGGGATCCAGCGTCCAAAAATCCTCTGGAAGCTCCGGAAATTTGGCTCGGGGCAGGGTTTTCCTTTTTTTCCCCTCCCCTCTGGCTGCCAGGGCCGGAGGGGGAAGGAAAAAGGGAAGGAGGGAAAACGAAATCCCAAAGGAAATGAGGAGCGGCTTCGGCGCTGGATGGCGGCCAGGAGGGCGTGGGGCCGGCGGTTTCCGTGCCTGGGATTCCCTGGTTTGGATCCCAAATCCTGGGATACCCCAGAGTTTCTGTGCCTGGGATTCTCCAATTTGGATCCCAAATCCTGGGATTCCCTGATTTGGATCCCAAATCGTGGGATACCCCAGAGTTTCTGTGCCTGGGATTCTCCCGTTTGGATCCCAAATCCTGTGATTCCCTGGTTTGGATCCTAAATCCTGAGGTATTCCTGATTTGGATCCCAAATCCTGGGATACCCCAGAGTTTCTGTGTCTGGGATTCTCCCGTTTGGATCCCGAATTCTGGCATTCCCCAGTTTGGATCCTAAATCCTGAGATATTCCTGGTTTGGATCCCAAATCCCGGGATTGCCCAGTTTGGATCCCAAATCCTGGGATTCCCCCATTTGGGTCCCAAATCCTGGAATATTCCAGAGTGTCTGTGCCTGGGAGTCTCCAGTTTGGATCCCAAATCCTGGGATTTCCCATTTGGATCCCAAATCCTGAGATATTCCTGATTTGGATCCCAAATCCTGAGGTATTCCTGATTTGGATCCCAAATCCTGGGATACCCCAGAGTTTCTGTGCCTGGGATTCTCCTGTTTGGATCCCAAATCCTGGGATTCCCCTGTTTGGGTCCCAAATCCTGGAAAATTCCAGAGTTTCTGTGCCTGGGATTCTCCAGTTTGGAACACAAATCCTGGGATTCCCCGTTGGGATCCCAAATCCTGGAACTCTCTGTTTGGGTCCTAAATCCTGGGATATTCCTGGTTTGGATCCCAAATCCTGGGATTGCCCAGTTTGGATCCCAGATCCTGGGATTCCCCCATTTGGGTCCCAAATCCTGAGATATTCCTGGTTTGGATCCCAAATCCTGGGATATCCCAGAGTTTCTGAGCTTGGGATTCCTCCGTTTGGATCCCAAATCCTGGGATTGCCCATCTGGATCCCAAATTCTGGGATTCCCTGGTTTGGATCCCAAATCCTGGGATATTCCTGATTTGGATCCCGAATTCTGGGATTCCCCAGTTTGGATTCCAAATCCTGGAATTCCCCCATTTGGATCCCAAATCCTAAGATTTCCCCATTTTGGATCTCAATTCCTGGGATTCCCCCATTTGCATCCCAAATCCTGGGATAGATATCCCAGAGTTTCTGTGCCCAGTGCCAGCTCCGTGGGATGCCACCCCCGTGTCCGTCTGTCTGTCCCCGTGTCCCCAGTGCCACCCCCGTGTCCGTCTGTCTGTCCCCGTGTCCACGGTGCCACCCCCGTGTCCGTCTGTCTGTCCCCGTGTCCACGGTGCCACCCCCGTGTCCGTCTGTCTGTCCCCGTGTCCCCAGTGCCACCCCCGTGTCCGTCTGTCTGTCCCCGTGTCCACGGTGCCACCCCCGTGTCCGTCTGTCTGTCCCTGTGTCCCTGGTGCCACCCCCGTGTCCGTCTGTCTGTCCCTGTGTCCCCAGTGCCAGCTGCGGGTGCCACCCCCGTGTCCGTCTGTCTGTCCCCGGGTCCCCGGTGCCACCCCCATGTCCATCTGTCTGTCCCCGTGTCCCCGGTGCCACCCCCGTGTCCGTCTGTCCGTCTGTCCCCAGCGTGTCCGCCATGGCCACCGTCCTCTCGCGCCGCCTGGGGAAGCGCTCCCTGCTGGGCACCCGCGTGGCCGTTCCCGACGGGATCCTGGCGGCCTCCCAGATTCCGGAATTTTCCCCGCTCGAGGACGGGACGCCCGGATCCCCCAGTCCCGGATCCCCCAGTCCCGGATTCCCGAATCCCAGAAGTCTCCGGCAGCTCCACGGGCAGCAGGTACCTCCTGGGGACGTGGTGGGGGAGAAAATTCCAGGGGTTTTCCCAGAGGGGCGTTTCCCGGGGGGCGTGTGGCTCTCAGGGGTTTTTGGTGGAATCCCAAAATCCGTTTCCTTCGGAGCAATCCCAAATTCCAGGGAAAAGTGTTTGTGTTTTTTTGTTTTTCTTTTTTTTTGGGAATAAAGAGTCCAAAGTGGATCACTCAGCGCTTCCGTCCTGCTGGGGCTGGTTTGGGAACATCCAGTGGAATTCCCTTCCAGGAGCTGCTCCTGGTTTTCCATCCCAATCCCAAAGGAATTAAAGTTCCCACATTCCAATCCCGAGGGAATTCAATCTCCCAGTTCCAATCTTGAGGAAATCAAATCCCCCACTTTTCAGTCCCAAGGGAATCAAATCTCCCAATTCTAATCCCAAGGAAATTAAATTTCCCACATTCCAGTCCCAAGGGAATTCAATCTCCCAGTCCCAATCCCAAAGGAATCAAATCTCCCAATCCCAAAGGAATCAAATCTCCCAATTCCACTCCCAAAGGAATCAAATCTCCCACTCCCAAGGGAATCAAATCTCCCAATCCCAAGGGAATCAAATCTCCCAATCCCAAAGGAATCAAATCTCCCAATCCCAAGGGAATCAAATCTCCCAATCCCAAGGGAATCAAATCTCCCAATTCCACTCCCAAAGGAATCAAATCTCCCAATCCCAAAGGAATCAAATCTCCCACTCCCAAAGGAATCAAATCTCCCAATCCCAAGGGAATCAAATCTCCCACTCCCAAGGGAATCAAATCTCCCAATCCCAAGGGAATCAAATCTCCCAATCCCGAGGGAATTCAGTCTCCCAGTCCCAAAGGAATCAGATCCCTCACATTCCAATCCTAAAGGAGTTCAATCTCCCAGTTCCAATCTCAAAGGAATTAAAGTTCCCACATTTCAATCCCAAAGGAACTCAGTCTCCCAATTCCTATCCCAAAGGAATTCAATCTCCCAATTCCAATCCCATAGGAATTAAAGGTCCCACATTTCAGTCCCAAAGGAATCAAACCTCTCAATTCCAAAGGAATCAAATTTCCCACATTCCAATCCTGAGCGAATTCAATCTCCCAGTCCCAATGGAATCAAATCTCCCAATCCCAAAGGAATTCAGTCTCCCAATTCCAATCCTGAGGGAATTCAGTCTCCCAATCCCAATCCAAAGGGAATCAAATCTCCCAATCCCAAAGGAATTAAATTTCCCAATCCCAAGGGAATCAAATCTCCCCCATCCCAAGGGAATTCAATTTCCCAATCCCAAGGGAATCAAATCTCCCCCATCCCAAGGGAATTCAATTTCCCAGTTCCAATTCCAAGGGAATCAAATCCCCCACATTCCAATCCCAAAGGAATTCAATCTCCCAATTCTAATCCCAAGGGAATCGAATCCCCCACATTCCAATCTTGAGGGAATTCCATCTCCCAATCCCAAGGGAATCAAATCTCCCATTCCCAAAGGAATCAAATATTCCAATTCCAATCCCAAAGGAATTCAATCTCCCAATCCCAAGGGAATCAAATCTCCCAATCCCAAAGGAATTCCATCTCCCAATCCCAATCCCCAGGGAATCAAATCTCCCAATCCCAAAGGAATTCCATCTCCCAATCCCAAGGGAATCAAATCTCCCAATCCCAAAGGAATTCCATCTCCCAGTTCCAATCCTGAGGGAATTCAATCCCCCACATTCCAATCCCAAAGGAATAAAATTTCCCAATTCCCATCCCAAAGGAATCAGATCTCCCAATCTCAATCCCAAAGGAATCAAATATCCCATCCCAAGGGAATTCAATCTCCCAATTCCAATCCCAAAGGAATTAAAGGTCCCACATTTCGGTCCCAAAGGAATCAAACCCCACTCATTCCAGTCCTGAGGGAATCAAATTTCCCACATTTCAATCCCGAGGGAATTCAATCGCCCATTCCCAAAAGAATTCCATCTCCCCCATCCCAATCTGAGATTCTGGATCCTTGAGATCCATGGAAAATCCTCAATCCCGTTTTTTGGGAAGCCTCGATCCTTGTGCTGATTCCCCAGTCCCGATCCCGCTGTGGGGCCGGCGGGGACGGGATCCCGGGGGTGACAATTCCAGGGAGGGATTTTCCCGTGGCGGGGGGACTTTTCCATGAACAGGGCTGGAAAATTCCCCATCAGGAGGGAATTTGGGAATTTGGGATGGAGCAGGGGGGGTTGCACAGCTCCTTCCCCTTCCTGGAGTGTAGGATCCTTTTTCCATCCAGGTTTTAATCCTTTTATCCACGTGGAATCACTCTGGGAGTCCTGGGAACACCCAAATCCATGGGGGAAAAATCCATTCGGAATCCCGGGAAATCCCTGGATTTGGGATTGCTGGGGGTGGGGAGAGCAGATTTTTTGGGATGGGTTGGGTCAGGGTTAAAATTTCCGTAGGAATCTGAAATCCAAGGACAGCATCAACCTTCATCCCAAACGAGGATCCCATGGGATCAGCAGGTTCCAAAAAAATTCATGGATACACCCCAAAAATCTGGGAATGCGCTCTTCCCGTTGGGTCCCGGGGCTGGGAATCGCCGGGACTCCCGGGATTGTCCAGTCTGGGAATTGCCGAGGGTGGAAATTCCAATGCTCGGGAAATCCCTGGATTTGGGATTGCTGGGGGTGGGGAGAGCAGATTTTTTGGATCAACTTGGGAATGTGAAATCCAAGCCCTGCAGGACAGGATCATCCTTCATCCCAAAGGAGGATCCCGTGGGATCGGCGGGTCCCGGGTGACCCCAAAGCCGATCCCAAACCTTTTCCAGGTCCCCGTCACTTCCCTGGATGAGCAGATCCAAGGATTCCCGGCGTGCTGGAGGGCGCAGGACCCGCTCCAAGCCCCATCCCTGCCCACTTCCAGCATTCCCGAGAGATCCGTGTCCAGCAACATCGACGTTCCCAAAAGGTCGGTGCCTTTTCCCAGGATCCCAAATCCTGGGAAATCCCAGAGTTTCTCCACCTGGGATTGCCCAGTTTGGATCCCAAATCCTGGGATTCCCCAGTTTGGATCCAAATCCTGCGATTACCCAATTTAAATCCCCAGTCCTGGGATATCCCAGTTTGGATCCCAAATCCTTGGATTCCCCAGTTTGGATCCCAAATCCTGGGATTCCCCAATTTACATCCTAAATCCTGGGATTCCCCAATTTACATCCCAAATCCTGGGATATCCCAGTTTGAATCCCAAATCCTGAGATATCCCAGAGTTTCTCCACCTGAGATTCCCCAGTTTGGATCCCACATCCTGGGATTCCCCCATTTGGATCCCAAATCCTGCAATTACCCAATTTAAATCCCAAATCCTGGGATATCCCAGTTTGGATCCAAATCCTGGGATTCCCCATCTGGATCCCAAATTCTGGGATTCCCTGGTTTGGATCCCAAATCCTGGGATTACCCAATTTAAATCCCAAATCCTGGGATATTCCAATATGGATCCCAAATCCTGGGATTCCCCCATTTGGACCCCAAATCCTGTGATTACCCAATTTAAATCCCAAATCCTGGGATATCCCAGTTTGGATCCCAAATCCTGGGATTCCCCCATTTGGATCCCGAATCCTGGGATATCCCAGTTTGGATCCCAAATCCTGGGGTATCCCAGAGTTTCTCCACCTGAGATTCCCCAATTTGGATCCTGAATCCTGGGGTATCCCAGAGTTTCTCCACCTGAGATTCCCTAATTTGGATCCCAAATCCTGGAATTCCCCAACTTGAATCCCAAATCCTGGAGCACCTCATCATTCCAGGGATGGATCCTCCTCTTCCGGGGAATTACCCGTAGGGCGCTTCCATTTAGGATTAACGGCATTTTCCATTTCTTTTCCCATCCCCCTCCTTCCCAGTGCGGGGGAGGCCGGGTGGGGTTGGGGGGAATATCCGGGGTCTCCAGAGGTCGCTCCCGGCGCGTTCCCGACGTTTTTCCCGTCTCCCGGAGCAGGAGATCCGACGCGGCCGTGGAGATGGACGAGATGGTGGCGGCCATGGTGCTGACCAGCCTCTCCTGCAGCCCCGCCCTGCGGAGCCCCCCCTGCGGCCTCCCCCGTGAGTGCATCCCAAAAAAAATCCCATGGATCCGCCCCAGAAACCCGGGAACGTGCCCTTCCCGTGGGATATCGGGGCCGGGAGGTGCTGGAGCAGCAGCGGGGTCGTGGAATCTGGGAATTGCTGAGGGTGGGAAAACGCGTGTCCCCGAGTGGGACTCCCGCGGGGATTTGGAATTCCGCTGGGAACGGGGAAGAAATTGTTCCCAAAATCCCACCTGAACTTCCCTGGAGCAACTGGGGTGAAATCCCGATCCCACCTGTCAGGGAATTCCAGATCTGTGTCATTGTGTGGGACTCCAACGGGGATTTGGAATTCCGCTGGGAACGGGGAAGAAATTGTTCCCAAAATCCCACCTGAACTTCCCTGGAGCAATTGGGGTGAAATCCCGATCCCACCTGAAAGGGAGTTCCAGATCCCTGTCCTCAAGAGCCACTTCCGCAGGGATTTGGAATTCCTCTGGGAATGGGAATTCCAAACCTCCCTGGGCAGCCCTTTCCAGGCAGGAATTGTTCCAAAAATCCAACCTGAAGTTCTCCTGGAACAATTGAGGCTGTTCCCTGGGAGAAATCCCAGTTCCTCCTATCAGGGAATTCCAGATCTGTGTCCCCAGGTGCCACTTCCACAGGGATTTGGAATTCCTCTGGGACTGGGGATTCCAAACTTCCCTGGGCATCCCTTTCCAGGCAGGAATTGTTCCCAAAATCCAACCTGAAAATCCCTGGAACAGTTTGGGAGAAATCCCAGTTCCTCCCGTCAGGGAATTCCAGATCCGTGTCCCCAAGTGTCACTTGCACAGGGATTTGGAATTCTCTGGGACTGGGGATTCCAAACCTCCTGGAAAACCCTTTCCAGGCAGGAATTGTTCCCCAAATCCAACCTGAACTTCTCCTGGAAGAACTTGAGTCCCTTTCCTGGGAAAAATTCTAAAATTCCTTCTCTCAGCCAATTCCAGGTCCGTGTCCCCAAGTGTCACTT
Organism: Anomalospiza imberbis; assembly: GCF_031753505.1. Classification (NCBI taxonomy): domain Eukaryota; kingdom Metazoa; phylum Chordata; class Aves; order Passeriformes; family Viduidae; genus Anomalospiza; species Anomalospiza imberbis. The sequence goes on from NC_089683.1 coordinate 2,132,267, forward strand.
GCACAGGGATTTGGAATTCCTTTGGGAATGGGGAAGAAATTGTTCCCAAAATCCAACCTGAAACTCCCTGGAACAGTTGGGGAGAAATCCCGATCCCACCTGGCTGCTCCCTGATCCCAGGGAATTCCAGAGAGGAAAACTCCCTCTGGATCCTGGCAGAGCTCTGGGTGTCCCCTCGGTGCCACCCCCAGGGAGGGGACAATTCCCGGTCACGGCTTTTTTTGGGAGCTGCCTCATTCCCGAGGAGTCAGCGGCTCCCGGGATGGATAAAAATATCGGGATGGATAAAAATAACCCCGGGAGCCGTGGGAAACGCCCGGTGTCACCCGGGGGTGGCACGAAAGGGACAAACCCGGGGCTGGCCCCGGGGAGGAGTGGGATAAACAGGGAGAGGCAGCGGAGTTCGGGATAAAAGTTGGGATCGCTCCGGGAATTTCCCTGGATTAAACCCAAAATCCCAAGCGGAGTGGGGTTTCAGAGGAAGAACGTTGTCCCCGAGGTGACAATGGCACCGTGTCCTCTCCAGGGTTCAGCTGTCCCCGAGGTGACAATGGCACCGTGTCCTCTCAGGGGTTCAGCTGTCCCCGAGGTGACAATGGCACCGTGTCCTCTCCAGGGTTCAGCTGTCCTCGAGGTGACAATGGCACCGTGTCCCCTCAGGGGTTCAGCTGTCCCCGAGGTGACAATGGCACCGTGTCCTCTCCAGGGTTCAGCTGTCCCCGAGGTGACAATGGCACCGTGTCCTCTCCAGGGTTCAGCTGTCCCTGAGGTGACAATGGCACCGTGTCCTCTCCAGGGTTCAGCTGTCCTCGAGGTGACAATGGCACCGTGTCCCCTCTGGGGTTCAGCTGTCCTCGAGGTGACAATGGCACCGTGTCCTCTCCAGGGTTCAGCTGTCCCTGAGGTGACAATGGCACCGTGTCCCCTCAGGGGTTCAGTTGTCCTCGAGGTGACAATGGCACCGTGTCCTCTCCAGGGTTCAGCTGTCCCCGAGGTGACAATGGCACCGTGTCCTCTCCAGGGTTCAGCTGTCCCCGAGGTGACAATGGCACCGTGTCCTCTCCAGGGTTCAGCTGTCCCTGAGGTGACAATGGCACCGTGTCCTCTCCAGGGTTCAGCTGTCCCCGAGGTGACAATGGCACCGTGTCCCCTCAGGGGTTCAGCTGTCCCCGAGGTGACAATGGCACCGTGTCCTCTCCAGGGTTCAGCTGTCCTCGAGGTGACAATGGCACCGTGTCCTCTCCAGGGTTCAGCTGTCCTCGAGGTGACAATGGCACCGTGTCCTCTCCAGGGTTCAGCTGTCCCCGAGGTGACAATGGCACTGTGTCCCCTCTGGGGTTCAGCTGTCCTCGAGGTGACAATGGCACCGTGTCCTCTCCAGGGTTCAGCTGTCCCCAAGGTGACAATGGCACCGTGTCCCCTCCAGGGTTCAGCTGTCCCTGAGGTGACAATGGCACCGTGTCCCCTCTGGGGTTCAGCTGTCCCCGAGGTGACAATGGCACCGTGTCCTCTCCAGGGTTCAGCTGTCCCCGAGGTGACGATGGCACCGTGTCCCCTCAGGGGTTCAGCTGTCCCCGAGGTGACAATGGCACCGTCTCCCCTCAGGAGTTCAGCTGTCCCCGAGGTGACAATGGCACCGTGTCCTCTCCAGGGTTCAGCTGTCCTCAAGGTGACAGTGGCACCGTGTCCTCTCCAGGGTTCAGCTGTCCCTGAGGTGACAATGGCACCGTGTCCCCTCAGGGCTTCAGCTGTCCCCGAGGTGACAATGGCACCGTATCCCCTCAGGGGTTCAGCTGTCCCCGAGGTGACAATGGCACCGTATCCCCTCAGGGGTTCAGCTGTCCCCGATGTGACAGTGGCACTGTGTCCCTGCAGAGCGGTTCATTTGATGTCCCTGTGTCCCCGAGGTGACAGTGGCACTGTGTCCCCAAAGTGACAGTGGCAGTGTCCCCTCAGGGGTTCAGTTGTCCCCGAGGTGACAATGGCACCGTGTCCCATCCCCACAGAGGAGTTCATTTGTCCCTGAGGTGATGGTGGCCCCATGTCCCCTCAAGGGTTCAGTTGTCCCCAAGATGACAGTGTTCCCTCAGGGGTTCGGTTGTCCCTGAGGTGACAGTGGCAGTGTCCCCTCAGAGGTTCACCCCGAGGTGACAATGGCACCGTCTCCCCTCAGGGGTTCAGTTGTCCCTGAGGTGACAATGGCACCGTGTCCCCTCAGGGGTTCAGCTGTCCCCGAGGTGACAATGGCACCGTGTCCCCTCTGGGGTTCAGCTGTCCTCGAGGTGACAATGGCACCGTGTCCTCTCCAGGGTTCAGCTGTCCTCGAGGTGACAATGGCACCGTGTCCTCTCCAGGGTTCAGCTGTCCTCGAGGTGACAATGGCACCGTGTCCTCTCCAGGGTTCAGCTGTCCCCGAGGTGACATTGGCACCGTGTCCCCTCAGGGGTTCAGCTGTCCCCAGGTGACGATGCCACCGTGTCTCCTCGGGGGTTCAGATGTCCCTGTGTCCCCAGGTGACAATGGCACCGTGTCTCCTCGGGGGTTCAGATGTCCCTGTGTCCCCAAGGTGACCATGCCACTGTGTCTCCTCAGGGATTCAGATGTCCCTGTGTCCCCAAGTGACCATGCCACCATGTCTCCTCGGGGGCTCAGATGTCCCTGTGTCCCCAAGTGACAATGCCACCGTGTCTCCTCGGGGGTTCAGATGTCCCTGTGTCCCCAGGTGACAATGTCACCGTGTCTCCTCGGGGGCTCAGATGTCCCTGTGTCCCCAGGTGACAATGTCACCGTGTCTCCTCGGGGGCTCAGATGTCCCTGTGTCCCTAGGTGACAATGTCACCGTGTCTCCTCGGGGGCTCAGATGTCCCTGTGTCCCCAGGTGACAATGTCACCGTGTCTCCTCAGGGGTTCAGATGTCCCTGTGTCCCTAGGTGACAATGTCACCATGTCTCCTCGGGGGTTCAGATGTCCCTGTGTCCCCAAGTGATGATGCCACCGTGTCTCCTCGGGGGTTCAGATGTCCCTGTGTCCCCAAGTGACGATGGCACCGTGTCTCCTCGGGGGCTCAGATGTCCCTGTGTCCCCAAGTGACAATGCCGCCGTGTCTCCTCGGGGGTTCAGATGTCCCTGTGTCCCCAAGTGACAATGGCATCGTGTCTCCTCGGGGGTTCTGATGTCCCTGTGTCCCCAGGTGACAGTGCCACCATGTCCCCACGGTGATTGTTGCGGTCCATGGTGGGGGACGGTGGAGGACCGTGACCCTCCAGTCCGCGACTCGGCGCGGTGGCCGCTCTCCCCTCGGCGCGCCCTGGTCAAGCTCAGAGGTTGCCCTCGTGGCTGGCCCGAAGGTGGCTCAGATCGTGGCCGTGCTGGGGACGCTGTTCAGCGGTGGAAGGGGACAAAGGTCCCCGTTCGGGCGCCACTCGTTGCGGCCCACGGTGGGCGCGGCCGCAGCCTTCCCCGAGAGCGTCCTGCGCCAGCGGGCAGGAGCCACGAGGGCACCGGCACGCACGCGCAGACAGACGGACACACACAGACAGATAAAAACACGCAGACACAGACAGACAGACAGACATAGACGGGCACACAGACAGAGAGACACAGACACGGACGCACAGGAACAGACGGACACAGACAGACACACACAGACAGACATAGACACTCAGACACGGACAGACACACGGACACGGACACTCAGGCACAGACACACACAGACACACAGACACAGACAGACACACACAGACAGACACAGACAGATACTCAGACACGGACAGACACACGGACACGGACACTCAGACACAGAGAGACAGACACACAGACACAGACAGACACACAGACACACACGCATGGACGCACAGACACTCACACATGGATACACAGACACAGACACGGATACACAGACACACACGGACACAGACACACGGACACACGGATGGACACAGACACAGATGGACACACAGACACACAGATGGACACACAGACACACATGGATACACACACAGACACAGACTCGGATACACAGACACACACGGACACAGACACACAGACAGACACGGATGGACACACAGACACACAGATGGACACACAGACACACATGGATACACACACAGACACAGACTCGGATACACAGACACACACGGACACAGACACACAGACAGACACGGATGGACACACAGACACACAGATGGACACACAGACACACATGGATACTCACACGGACACAGACACGGATACACAGACACACACGGACACAGACACACAGACACACGGATGGACACACAGACACACGGATGGACACACAGACACACATGGATACTCACACGGACACAGACACGGATACACAGACACACACGGATACACACACAGACACACGGATGGACACACAGACACACGGATGGACACACAGACACACATGGATACACACACACAGGTACACAGATGGACACACAGACACACAGATGGACACACAGACAGACAGACAGGCACACAGACACAGACAGGCACACACACAGAAGACAGAGAGGCACACACAGACAGACAGACACACACGGACACAGACAGACACACACACACAGACACCAACAGACAGACAGACAGACACACACACGTGAACGCCGACAGACAGACAGACACACACACACATGGACACTGACAGACAGACAGGCACACACGCACGGACACAGACAGACAGACAGACACACACGGACACAGACAGACAGACAGACAGGCACACACACACATGGACACCGACAGACAGACAGATGCGCGCACACGGACACAGACAGACAGACAGACACACACGGACACAGACAGACAGACAGACAGGCACACACAGAGCAGCGCGGCAGGGAAGGCACGGGAGGGTCCCGGCATGGAGTTCCAGTGAGGGGTTATTGGGGTGCAGTGGGGGTTTAGTGTCCCCTCAGGGGCTCAGCTGTCCCCAGCGTCCCCTCGGTGACCGCGCCACCGCGTCCCCTCGGTGACGCCACCCGCGTCCCCTCGGTGACAGCGCCACCGCGTCCCCTCGGTGACAGCGCCACCGCGTCCCCTCGGTGACCGCGCCACCGCGTCCCCTCGGTGACAGCGCCACCGCGTCCCCTCCGTCAGCCTCGCAGGCAGCCGGTGACCCCTGGAAGGACGGCGGGGACGTGTCGGACAGCGGCAGCAGCACCACCAGCGGCCACTGGAGCAGCGCCGGCAGCGCCACCGCGTCCCCTCCCCACTGCCCCGGCGGCGCTGCCGCGTCCCCTCCCCACCGACCTGGCACTGCCACCGCGTCCCCTCCCCACTGCCCCGGCACTGCCACCGCGTCCCCTCCTCACCATGCTGGCGGTGCCACCGCGTCCCCTCCCCACTGCCCCGGCGGCGCCGCCGCGTCCCCTCTTCACCATGCTGGCAGTGCCACTGCGTCCCCATCTCACTTCCCCGGCACTGCCACCGCGTCCCCTCCCCACCGCCCTGGCGGTGCCGCCGCGTCCCCTCCCCACCGCCCTGGCAGTGCCGCCGCATCCCCTCCTCACCACGCTGGCGGTGCCACCGCGTCCTCTCTGAGCGATGACGGCTTCGACACCGACCCCGAGCCCTCGGCACCGGACGAGCCCGCGCCGCGCCGCAGGAAGGTGGGTGCCGATGTCCCGGGTGCCACCGGGGAGGGGACGGTGCCACCGGCCGGGGGTGACGGCGCTGTTTGTCCCCAGAACTCGGCGAAGCTGATGTTCAAGTGCCTCTGGCCCGGCTGCGGCAAAGTCCTGCGCTCCGGCGTCGGCATCAAGCGCCACATCCGCACCCAGCACCTGGGGTAAGGCAGGGGGTCCGGAATTCCCAGAATTCCCGAAGTCCCCAATCCCAAAATCTGTGGGATTTATCCCTCCGGAATTCCCAATTCCTGCAGGAAATCCCATCCCTTCCCAACCCTCAAATCCATGGGATTTATCCATCTGGAATTCCCGATTCCTGTGGGAAATCCCATCCCTTCCCAACCCTCACATCCATGGGATTTATCCATCTGGAATTCCCGATTCCTGCGGGAAATCCCATCCCTTCCCAACCCTCACATCCACGGGATTTATCCATCTGGAATTCCCGATTCCTGTGGGAAATCCCATCCCTTCCCAACCCTCACATCCATGGGATTTATCCCTCCGGAATTCCCGATTCCTGCGGGAAATCCCGTGGGAAATGGGCTCTTCCACTTCACCGAAGCCACCGTTGTGTCCCCAACTTCTGGGACATTCCAGGAGTTCCCTTCAGCTTTTGGGAATTTGTGGCCTGGGGCAGTTCAGGTTCTGTTGAATCCATGGGATTCATCCCTCTGGAATTCCTGATTCCCGCGGGAAGTGGGCACTTCCATGTCACCGAAGCCATAGTCCCTGTGTTGTCACCCATGTCCCCGTGCTGTTGTCACCCGTGTCCCCGTGCTGTTGTCACCCGTGTCCCCGTGTCCCTGTGCTGTTGTCACCCGTGTCCCCGTGTCCCCGTGTCCCCGTGCTGTTGTCACCCATGTCCCCATGCTGTTGTCACCCGTGTCCCCGTGTCCCCGTGCCGTTGTCACCCGTATCCCCGTGTCCGGCAGGGACGGCTCCGAGCGCGAGGAGGATTTCTACTACACCGAGCTGCGGGTGCCCAAGGAGCCGCCCCCGGAGCTGCCACCGCCCGCTGTCCCCGCTGTCACTGCTGTCCCCGGTGCCACCGCTGTCCCCCGGTGCCAGCGGGGCCATGTCCTGCTCTGCCCCCATCGTCATCCAGCCCGGCCCGGGCCAGCCTGGCCTGAGCCACTCGGCCCCCGGCTCCTTCTGGCACATCCAGGCCGACCACGCCTACCAGGTGACAGCCCTGGGGACACCGGGGACATGGCTGGGGACATCCCTGGGGACAGCATGGACATCCATGGGGACATCGGGGACATGGCTGGGGACATCCCTGGGGACACGGCTGGGGACATCCCTGGGGACAGCACAGGGACATCCATGGGGACAGTGGGGACATGGCTGGGGACAGAACTGGGGACATGGCTGGGGATAGAGCTGGGACGTGGCTGGGGACATCCCTGGTGACAGTATGGGGACATGGGGACATCCATAGGGACATCGGGGACATGGCTGGCGACAGAGCTGGGGATAGAGCTGGGACATGGCTTGGGACATCCCTGGTGACAGTATGGGGACATGGGGACATCCATGGGGACATCGGGGACATGGCTGGTGACAGAGCTGGGGATAGAGCTGGGACGTGGCTGGAGACAGCACAGGGATATCGCTGGGGACATCTGGGGGACATGGTGGGGACATCCATAGGGACAGAGTGGGGACATCCATGGGGACAGTGGGGACACATCTGGGGATAAGCTGGGGACAGAGCTGGGACACAACCAGGGACATCCCTGGGGACATCGGGGGGACATGGTGGAGACATCCCTGGGGGTAGAGCTGGGGACATCCGTGGGGACGTCTGTGGGGACATTCATGGGGACACGGCTGGGGACATCCATGGGGACATCAGGGGGACATGGTGGAGACATCCCTGGGGGTAGAGCTGGGGACATTCATGGGGACATTCATGGGGACACGGCTGGGGACATCCATGGGGACATGGCTGCAGACATCCATGGGGACATCCATGGGGACGTGGCTGGGGATAGGGGACTGGGGAACATCCGTGGGGACACGGGGATGGGGACATTGGGGACAGGCTGAGACATCCTGGGGACATCCGTGGGGACATGGCTGGGGACAGAGCTGGTGGCATCGCTGGGGATGTCCCTGGGGACATTCCAGGATTTGTGTCCCTGTCCCATCTCCCTGTCCCCTGGCTCAGGGATTTGTGTCCCTGTCCCTAATTCAGGGATTTGTGTCCCTGTCCCCTGGTGTCCCTAACTCAGGGATTTCTGTCCTTGTCCCTGTCCCTAACTCAGGGATTTGTGTCCCCTGGTGTCCCCTGGCGTCCCCTGCCGGGTGTGGCTCCCAGCTCTGTCCCCACTGGAATGTGCCACGCCCACAGATCCCGCACAGGAGATTTAAGAACACGGAGCTGTGGCCCCGTTGTGGGCACCCCGTGTCCTTGTCCCCAAGGGATGGCACCTCCCAGGGAATGTCACCTCCCAGGAAATGTCACCTCCCAGGGGGTGGCCGTGCCACCGGCAGGACACCTCCCAGAATGGGTGGAAAAGCAGAAATCCGGGGGGGATTTGGGGTTTTAGGGTGCGGGAGTGGAGATGCGGCCGTGTCCCCACAGAGGTGACACCGGGGCCACCGCTCGTGTGACAGCAGGGAGGAGGGCACGGGGATCCCCAGGGAATGGGGGATTTTTAGGGAATGGGGGATTTTTAGGGATTGGGGAATTTTTAGAGAATGGGGGATTCCCACAGGAATGGGGGATTCCCGTGGAATGGGGGATTTTTAGGGAATGGTAGATTTTTAGTGATTGGGGAATTTTTAGGGAATGGGAGATTCCCATGGGATGGGGGATTTTTATGGAGTGGGGGATTTTTATGGAGTGGGGGATTTTTAGGGAATGGGAGATTCCCATGGGATGGGGGATTCCCAGGGAATGGGGGATTTTTAGGGAATGGGGGATTCCCACAGGAATGGGACATTCCCATGGGGTGGGACATTCCCAGAGCTGACCCTGTCCCCGTTCCTGTCCCCAGGCTCTGCCCTCCATCCAAATCCCGGTGTCCCCCCACATCTTCACCAGCATCAGCTGGGCTGCTGCCACCTCCCCACTGCCGTCCCTGTCACCGGTGAGTGCCACCTCCCCCTGTTCGAGTGCCACCTCCCCCCAATGCCGTCCCTGTCACCGGTGAGTGCCACCTCCCCCTGTTCAAGTGCCACCTCCCCACTGCCGTCCCTGTCACCGGTGAGTGCCACCTCCTCCTGTTCGAGTGCCACCTCCCCCTGTTCGAGTGCCACCTCCCCCTGTTCGAGTGCCACCTCCCCCTGTTCAAGTGCCACCTCCCCACTGCCGTCCCTGTCACCAGTGAGTGCCACCTCCCCCTGTTCGAGTGCCACCTCCCCCTGCCCTCCTTGTCACCGGTGAGTGCCACCTCCCCCTGTTCGAGTGCCACCTCCCCCTGTTCGAGTGCCACCTCCCCACTGCCATCCCTGTCACCGGTGAGTGCCACCTCCCCTTGTTCGAGTGCCACCTCCCCTTGTTCGAGTGCCACCTCCCCCTGCCTTCCCTGTCACCGGTGAGTGCCACCTCCCCCTGTTCGAGTGCCACCTCCCCTTGTTCGAGTGCCACCTCCCCCTGTTCGAGTGCCACCTCCCCCCAGTGCCATCCCTGTCACCGGTGAGTGCCACCTCCCCTTGTTCGTGTGCCACCTCCCCCTGTTCGAGTGCCACCTCCCCACTGCCGTCCCTGTCACCGGTGAGTGCCACCTCCCCCTGTTCGAGTGCCACCTCCCCCTGTTCGAGTGCCACCTCCCCACTGCCATCCCTGTCACCGGTGAGTGCCACCTCCCCTTGTTCGAGTGCCACCTCCCCTTGTTCGAGTGCCACCTCCCCCTGCCTTCCCTGTCACCGGTGAGTGCCACCTCCCCCTGTTCGAGTGCCACCTCCCCTTGTTCGAGTGCCACCTCCCCCTGTTCGAGTGCCACCTCCCCCCAGTGCCATCCCTGTCACCGGTGAGTGCCACCTCCCCTTGTTCGTGTGCCACCTCCCCCTGTTCGAGTGCCACCTCCCCACTGCCGTCCCTGTCACCGGTGAGTGCCACCTCCCCCTGTTCGAGTGCCACCTCCCCCTGTTCGAGTGCCACCTCCCCACTGCCATCCCTGTCACCGGTGAGTGCCACCTCCCCCTGTTCGAGTGCCACCTCCCCCTGTTCGAGTGCCACCTCCCCACTGCCATCCCTGTCACCGGTGAGTGCCACCTCCCCCTGTTCGAGTGCCACCTCCCCCTGTTCGAGTGCCACCTCCCCCCAATGCCGTCCCTGTCACCGGTGAGTGCCACCTCCCCCTGTTCGAGTGCCACCTCCCCCCAATGCCGTCCCTGTCACCGGTGAGTGCCACCTCCCCCTGTTCGAGTGCCACCTCCTCCTGTTCGAGTGCCACCTCCCCCTGTTCGAGTGCCACCTCCCCCTGTTCGAGTGCCACCTCCCCAGTGCCTTCCCTGTCACCGGTGAGTGCCACCTCCCCCTGTTCGAGTGCCACCTCCCTCTGTTCGAGTGCCACCTCCCCTTGTTCGAGTGCCACCTCCCCCTGTTCGAGTGCCACCTCCCCACTGCCGTCCCTGTCACCTGTCAGTGCCACCTGTGCCACCTCTGCCAGCTGTGCCCTGCATGAGCCAGAGCCTCCTTTCTCCTCTTTTTTCCTTTTTTCCTCCTTTCTCCTCTTTTTTCCTCCTTTTTTCCTCCTTGCTCCTCTTTTTTCTTCCCTTTTTCCTCCTTTTCCCTCCTTTCCCCTCCTTTTCCCCCTCTTTTTCCCTCAATTTCCCTCCTTTCCCCCTCTTTCTTCCCCATCTCTTTTCCTTCCTTTTCCCTCTCTTTTCCCATCCCTTCCTCCCATTTTTCCTTGTTTTCTCTGTTCCCTTTCCCTTCCTTTTCCCTCCTTTTCCCCTCCAGTCCCCTTCTTTTTCTCCCTTCTTTTCCCTTCTTTTTCTCCTCCTTTCCCCCTCCTTTGTCCCCTTTTTTCCATCCCTTCCCTGCTTTATCCTTTTTTCTCAGTCCTTTTTCCATCCCTTTTTCTTTCCTTGTCCCCTCCTTTTTCCCTTCTTTTCCCCTCCTTCTCCCTCCTTCTTTCCTGCCTTTTCCCATCTCTTCCCCCCTTTTTCCTTGTCTTCTCTTGTCCTTTTCCTTCTTTTTCCTTGTCCTTTTTCCCCACCTTTTTTTCTTTTCCCCTCCCTTTTCCCATCCCTTCACCCATTTTTCCTTTTTTTCTCTCTCCTTTTTCCCTCCTTTTCCCCTTAATTTCCAAACTTTTCTCCTCCTTTTCTGCTCCTTTTTCACTCCCTTTTCCCATGCTGTTTTTCTGTCCTTTTTCCTCCATTTTTTCTTTTTCCTGCACTTTTTTCCTCCCTTTTTCCTCCTTTCTTCCTCTTTTCCCCCCTCTTTTCCTGCCCTTTTTTCCCGCCCTTTTTCCCCCCTTCCCCACTCCCCCCCTTTCCAGCCAAGCACACTTTTTTTGCACAGACCCCACAAAACCCCTCACCCTGACCTTTTTCTCCCCCATTTTCCCCTTTTTTCCCCATTTTCCCCCCTTTTTTCCCATTTTCCCGTGCCGTGCCCCCCTCAGGCACGGAGCCGCTCCCTCAGCCTCGGTGACCCTCAGACCATCCCTTTTCCCATCCCTTTTCCCATCCCTTTTCCCATCTCATCCCCCCTTTTTTCCTTGTTTTCTTTTGTCTTTTTCCTTCTTTTTCCTCGTCCTTTTTCGCTCCTTTTTTTCCTTTTTTCCTCCTTTTTTTCCTCCCTTTTTCCTCCTTTCTTCCTCTTTTCCTCCCTCTTTTTCCCGCCCTTTTTTCCCCGCCCTTTTTCCCCCCCTTCCCCACTCCCCCCTTTCCAGCCAAGCACACTTTTTTTGCCCAGACCCCCCAAAACCCCTCACCCTGACCTTTCTCCCCCCATTTTCCCCCTTTTTTCCCATTTTCCCCCCCATTTCTCCCCATTCCCGTGCCGTGCCCCCCTCAGGCGCGGAGCCGCTCCCTCAGCCTTGGTGACCCTCAGACCATCCCTTTTCCCATCCCTTTTCCCATCTTCCCATCCCTTCCCCACTTTTTTCCTTGTTTTCTCTTGTCCTTTTCCTTCTTTTTCCTATTCTCTTTTTCTTCCTTTTTTCCTCCCTTTTCCCCCTTTTTTCCTCCCTTCTTCCTCTTTTCCCGCCCTTTTTTCCCGCCCTTTTTCCCCCCTTCCCCACTCCCCCCCTTTCCAGCCAAGCACACTTTTTTTGCACAGACCCCCCAAAACCCCTCACCCTGACCTTTTTCTCCCCATTTCCCCCCTTTTTTCCCCATTTCCCCCCCTTTTTCCCCATTTTCCCGTGCCGTGCCCCCCTCAGGCGCGGAGCCGCTCCCTCAGCCTTGGTGACCCTCAGACCATCCCTTTTCCCATCCCTTTTCCCATCTTCCCATCCCTTCCCCACTTTTTTCCTTGTTTTCTCTTGTCCTTTTCCTTCTTTTTCCTATTCTCTTTTTCTTCCTTTTTTCCTCCCTTTTCCCCCTTTTTTCCTCCCTTCTTCCTCTTTTCCCCGCCCTTTTTTCCCGCCCTTTTTCCCCCCTTCCCCACTCCCCCCCTTTCCAGCCAAGCACACTTTTTTTGCACAGACCCCCCCAAAACCCCTCACCCTGACCTTTTTCTCCCCATTTTCCCCCTTTTTCCCCATTTTCCCCCCATTTCTCCCCGTTCCCGTGCCGTGCCCCCCTCAGGCGCGGAGCCGCTCCCTCAGCCTCGGTGACCCTCAGACCATCCCTTTTCCCATCCCTATTCCCATCCCATCCCCCCTTTTTTCCTTGTTTTCTCTTGTCCTTTTCCTTCTTTTTCCTCGTCCTTTTTCGCTTTTTTTCCTTTTTTCCTCCTTTTTTCCTCCATTTTCCTCTTTTCCCCCCTCTTTTTCCCGCCCTTTTTTCCCGCCCTTTTCCCCCCCTTCCCCACTCCCCCCCTTTCCAGCCAAGCACACTTTTTTTGCACAGACCCCCCCAAAACCCCTCACCCTGACCTTTTTCTCCCCATTTTCCCCCTTTCTCCCCATTTTCCCCCTTTTTTCCCATTTTCCCGTGCCGTGCCCCCCTCAGGCGCGGAGCCGCTCCCTCAGCCTCGGTGACGCTCAGACCATCCCTTTTCCCATCCCTTTTCCGATTCCTTCCCCC